>NC_056744.1:383210631-383290631 GCF_019279795.1 Protopterus annectens
TGATAAATGGAATAAAGCAAAACACATATACTATGACCTGGAGTGAAGCATTAGAGAGTATCACTGTAATACAGATAGCAGTTATCCGGCCACCACATCTCATTTTACTATTCTCCACAGGATGCTTCCACCGCATCTTCTTCCACTACATTACTCTACCCAAACTATACAAAGTCCATGATAAACTCTTACTTAATTGGTCAGGGCCAATATAATGATACCCTTTTACCATGTTAAGCTGAGTATCTGGTGGACCAACTACTTAATATATTTGATATTGTTGCAAAACCTTCTAATATCTGCAGTACAAGACTTTTGTCAGTCAAAGCACCTCTGATAGCAAACATAAAGGCCCGCAAACTACTTACAGTACTAGTTTTACTAATTATATTTCAAGCTGGTGACATATAAATCTTAGCCACTACATACTCATCTTCAATCCATTTTTCAGGATTATCCATGGCTTATTTAAATGCACGTGGCCTTAATAGCAAATGGGCATAATTTGAACTTTGACCCAATGCTCACCATGCTAAAATAATAACTGTTACCAAGACCTGGTACAAGGGTGACTCAGTATTCCTACTCATCTTTCAACAAAAATACATTTTATACAAAGACACAGACCAGACAATGCACAAGGTGGAGTAGGTGTCCTTAAAGCTGTAGAGGACCTTAGTCTAAAACTTAGTGCCATGTCCAGCACTACTTCAGACAAACACCTTAACTGGTTATTGTATAGGTATTCTTAGGATCTCACAGCTAAATATTTATAGTACTTATCTATAAGTAATTCTTTTCCTTCCACTAAGAATAATAACTGTGATGTTATCCTCAGACACCTTACCGAATATGTGAAACACAACAAAATTACAGTTTTGGTGATCATAGCACAAAACAAACAAACAAAAAACAGATTTCTAGGTTTACCTCTACTTACCACCTTTCTCAATTAGTCAGAGAAGGAACTTGATATATCCCACTCAGTAAATGTTCCTCCCTGTTATATAATACTGGACAATCCACACACTATGCAAATACTCCCAAACATTCTAAGTGACCATCATCCTATTATTACTGGTCACTTAAAATTAAGAAATTACTTCCAAACATTTTACTCACCAGAAATATCATTAATTCATTTGACATTACTTTCTGTACAAGATTGAAAGTGCACTTCACAGACGTACAGACCCCACATCTGTATTACTTACCTTCTTTAATGTTTTGTCTCCCATTCAGGATAAATTATTTCCATTCAAAAAGATAATATTTTAGGGTCTGATCATTATGTGGCTTTCTACTTGCATGAAAAAATATTAAAGCTGGAGGGGACAATGCACAGAAAGATTATAAGGCAGCTCATACTAATGAAAATAAACTTTTCGAATTCCAGAGCATATGAAGAGATTTTAGAATTAAAGCTAATTCTCTCAAAGTAAGTTTTGTCAGGGATATGCAGGAAAAGCAACATAATCAAGCAAACAGGAAGAAGCATAATCACTAAGAAGCCGCTTCCAGAATATGCAACATCTATTGCCCCTAACAACGGCCTAATAAACGACAATAGAAGTAATGTTGCTTCCATGCCCACTGCACCAGTTTGGACCCGTGTTCACCAGCACACAGCTGGTGTCTCTGTCCACCCCTTGCATAAATACCTGCAAAGCTCACCATACTGCTTCAAAAAATCACAACATCACAAGTCCAGAAGTGTTTTAGATAAACTTGAGTGCACCCATAAGCCTGAATTTCACACAATCCACCCCAGACATCAAAAACTTCAAAAACTTGTTCATCACATTCTTAGGGTACCTCTATCTTCTATTTATAATGTTAGAGCTTGTCCACCTCGCATATCTTTAAGTATGTACAGATAATTCTGCTACCTAAAGTTTCCTCCCCTTGCAATGCAGTTAACTTTCAATCCATCACAAACTACTGTCTAAAATTTTGAAAAGAATATTTTACAATTGGATTTTAGATTACATTATCTTAATAAATGGCATATCTTTTGCTGAAATTACAGTATGCTTACCACTATATACTCCAGCCCCAGACAAATTTACAATATATACAATGGGCTGAATATCGCTGCTGTGTTTTTAGACATGAAATGTGCTGTTGATATAGTGGACCACTCCAGACCACTAGAAAAGCTATCCTTCTGTGGTTTCTGTAACAAAGTAAATCTATGGAATGAAAGTTGGATAGAAAATTTAGGATAATGGGTCACAGTACCTAAACTAATACAAGCTTTTTACTTATAGAAATCTGCCATGGTTCGATGCTGGGTCCACTTGTACTCACCCCCCCAAACCCTATCCCACCTTATGCATGTGCGCTAACCCTAACCTTAACCCTGCCACTGACCCTAACCACAACCCTAGAACATTACCTTATGTGAATCATTTCCATAATAGTGACACCACACAAGACAAACAGACACACACACACACACACACACACACACACACACACACACACACACACACACACACACACACACACACACACACACACACACACACACACACACACACACACACACACACCTATGCCTTACACTGAAATGTATACTATGTCTAAAAGTTTCATTATTAGTGAAAAAATTACTTACCTGCACACAAACAAACCTCACACAACCTGCAAAATGTTGATGTCCTAAGTATTGAAATTTCTAGCATTTGACATTACAGCCTTTCAATGAAACACGTAGCACATCAAAGTGCTAACAAAAGTAATTTCAACTATTTGTCAGATAACCATTTGCATATAGTGAAAGCAGCATGTTTAACTTACTTTATACAGTTTAGTATAATTCAGTCTTGGGTTTGAAATTCTTTATCAGTCTAACAAGCAAACCAGTCGTAAATGCATGTATAATCATGTTAACAGCAGCAGAATGTACAGTGATATTCAACTTTCAGCGTATTTGTTATGTTTTACAAATGAAGTCATTTGGGCAAGTCTGAGCAACATTTACTTCTTTGATTGGATGTGATGAAATCTTGTTGATTAAATGCTTTATTGGACTTAAAACATTTTTCTGCTTAAATGAAAATAAGCAACATATTTAATCGTTGTGTAAAATAACTTATTTGTATGTCAGGGATATAGTAAAACATGAATGTTTTATGGTTTCTTTGTAAAATGATTGCCACACTTTGACATTATGCTCTATGGTTAGTTTTTAACATGCAGGTGTGCTAACTTGGCAAGTGGTTCATTGACGGTTTGTAATTAAAAAGACCCCTTTATTGCGTGTGGTGTTTAATCCACCGAGGACGAATTAAGGCTGAACTGAAATGAAACAGAAAGGTAACCCAGGAGGTAAAAGCAGCATCAGCAGTGCAAGTCTAAAGGGAATTGGCAGAAGGAGTCAGACAATGGAACAAAGGATTTTTAAAAATGTGACAGAAAGGCCAAAGGCAGAGACAGATTTAGATCGGCTAAAGATGGGAGACAGATTATGGAAGACAGGAAAAAAGGCAGATGCATTAAATGAACACTTTAGTTTTCAGTAAGGAAAGCAAGTCTGACATTTATCACAGAGGTTTAAGGCTATGAGCTGTTAACAAGCTACTTCCTGTGGTCCAGGGTTTATTTCCATTAGCCTCTGATTGACTAACTGCGTGACTCTAAGCAGGTCACTTAATGCTCTGGGGGAAAATGGAAGACTGGGCTCATCAATGACCTTCCACATGCCTAATAACTCCCTATAAAGCTATCAATGGGCTGCAGGGAGGGGGTGTCATGTTATGAGGGAAGTAAGACAGAGTAAGAAATTTGTGGTCTGAAACCAAGACAGAGAGGGAAGAGAAGGAGAGAGACCTGAGGGAGGATAAAGCACCAAGTCCAGATGGACTGCTGCCTAGGGTCCTTGGACATGATTAGTGCATAAGCATACTCCCTGAAAGAGAACACTGACAAGTGCAAGAATGCCTCAGGGTTAGAGAGAAACCAATATGGTACCATTATATAGGGGTGTATGGGGTTGCAAGAAAACCTGGAGAACTACAGGCTTATTGGTTTATAAGCATAGTTTCATAGGTTCATGGGACATTACTAGGCAAATGGCACTAGAGCCCTTACAAACCTGGCCATATTTTTCCCATGGCTAGGTGAGTGAAATTCGCAGAGGTAATGGTCTATGGTAGTTAATACTGACTTGCTCTGTTCAGGACAGACATGAGCATCACCTCAGGAGTTAATTTTCAGCCACCCATCCATTGATCTAGGTAACATTTGAAGAGGGTTAGGGAGGGTCTCTGTTTCACGTGAACTGGAAGCTTGTTCCATTGTAGTGGCAGCCTGTGGGAGATGTATCTGTCTCTCCAGCATTACCTGTTCATGTCATTGGCTAGGTTAAGATCCCTAGAGTGAGTGACCTTCCTGTAGCTTGATTTATGAATGTGTAGAATTTCCATCAGGGTTGGGTCAGAGACTGCCCTGTAAGCCAGGCACAGGTCACCCCTTAGTAACCTGTAGGAGACAGAATACAGTGAAAGAGCTTTCAGTCTTTCAGTGTAAGACTTGTTTTTGTATCCTGTAATTTCCTGGTGAGAAATCTCCATGGTCTCTTCAATTGTTGCAGGTGTCTCATATAGGAGGAAAGGATAACAAATGCACACAGTAAAGTGCAATTTCCCTTAAGAGCACACAGAGATTACAGTCAGTCCGGGGCTGGTCACTCCCTTGCTCTCCAGGTCCCCAATAAGACTCCCCACTGGCACAGCTATAGGGTCCAGATCTCAACCTAATGGGCAAGCTAAAACCTCTAGCACCCTCTCTGTCCAACCAGTGCTTTATGTCCCTGCCCAAGTAGCTGACACACACACACACACACACAAACACACACACACACACACACACACACACACACACACACACACACACACACACACACACACACACACACACACACACACTTTGAGATAAGAGTTTACACAACCACACAGACACTCCTGGGGAAGGCTAGTACAGGTTCTCCAGCTGTGCTCCTTTTACCTGGACTATACGGTAGAAATCCCTGCCACCACCCAGCTAATATTTATCAGCTACTCAAAGGCCCTTAAAAGGGTGCCCAATTTTTACTGTGCAATATTATTATCCAACTGGTACGTGTGGCTAAACAGTCAAGGCTTATTAGAAATGACTTGGTACAGGATCACTATATATACATGCAATGTACTCTAGAGATTACATTATCTCTACATAAAACAGCCACAGTTAAAAGGGTTTAAAAATATTTAATAATAAATAATTAAAAACACAAGACAATACTTTTTAGTACACAGTGCTAGTCAAGAGTTCAGAGATCACAGAGAAATACTTAAAATAATTCAGTAGTACAGTTCTGACATCACAGAAAACACTTAGTCTAATATTTCTAGTTTCTAGATATTTCTAAGAGAAAATACAAGTCTAAGATAAACTTACATATAGAACACAGGCAGAGTGCTGATGAGTTGGATGGTCAAGACAAAAATGCTTAATGCTCTCTGATTCTCTCTGTTTTTAAAATCACATTCCTGGTTTACATTACATCCTTCTTCACACTTCCCTGGGTTCCCAGGCTAACAGAAACTACATTTACATTCTTAACATATCCTTTTATCTTGCAGCTGGTCGGGAAGCAGAACAATAAAAAAGCATTTGCATGTTTAAATCTAGGAATGTAACTCTTGGTTAAAACAATAGAAAGAATGCCTTCATTTAAACATTTCAGCACCATGTTTAGATCAAAGTGTCACAACATGCTTTTACTTGGTCAGTAGAGTGCACTGTTGCACATTATTTTCAGTTCCACATGTAACACTATTTTTACCATTTGAGACAACAAGCCTGTGGTTTACATTAATATTTACAGATGAAAGAATTATCTCCAAAATTCTATCTGGCTGGTCTGGCAGCCTTCATCTATCTTCACCCAATCTTCACAACTGGTCTGATGAGTGCCAAGTGTAATGGAATTATAACATCCTTGTGATACCTTTACTTATAAGATGCTCCACATAGAAGGATTTCCTTACTACAAGGGATATGTGGTGGTTAAAGTTCAGATTGCTATCAACCTGAGTACCCAGATCATGTACTGCTGGGTCTACACTTTGGGGGGGGGGGTGCTGTCTATAATGTAATTAGCAAGGATGTCAGCTTTCCCAAAGGGAACAATAATGTATTATTTTTGCATTTAACTTTAATCCGAGGCTTTGGCACCAATCATCTGTCTGCATTAACCCTGTCTGCAGTATATTAACATCATTGGGGGACTCAGTGTTTGCTCCCAATTTCCAATTGTCAATGATCTTGGCCAGCCACAAGCCATCCAAGTTTGCCTGGACTTCTGAGAAATAAATTTCAAACAGTAAGGGGCCTGGCACAGAACCCTGTGGTACGCCACTAGTGACTGGTCTTTTGCTAGAGGTGAAGTCACCCACATTGACAGTATATATCCTGTTGGTGAGCCAGTTGGCTACCCATGTGGCAATGTAGGGGTTAATTCCCAATTGGGAGAGTTTCTCTCTAATGCCTGAGTGAGGATTGTGTCAAATACCTTGGCTAGGTCAAGATAGGCAGTATACACTGTCTTTCCTTTGTCCAAGGCCTTGGTGTCATTCTCAAAGACGTCAACCATGTTTAACAGGCATGATCTACCTTTATCAAATCTGAACTGGGTTGGGTCTAGAGTTTGGAGATTACCTATGTCCTTGTTAATAAGGTCTCTCTTTTTTAATTTCTCCAAATCTTTTGGGTTTCTAATACCATGATGGGAATGGACTCCATTCTTAAGTCAAAGTACGATTAAAGTTCATGAAATTAGAATTGTTTCAATCTTTGATATCAGCCAAAAGTGCTCTTCACAGCTCTGCAATTCGTACGGAGTTACATGTATTAGTAACATGTCTGAATACGATTGTACATTCTTTTTTATAAGACCCACTGCTCCTGCTACTACTGAAACTTTCTGGGTATCTTTCTTCCACATTGCTCTTGTTTATGCCTGCACATCCTGATATTTTATGACTTTGTGTCTCTCTGTATGCAAGACACTGTAGTCAATTGGTGTGGTGATTTCAATGATCAATGCTGCTTTTGACTTCTTTTCATGGACCACTATATCTGGTTTTCTAGCATCTAGCTCATGAACTGTTGGTAATGGGTGATCTCATGTGATGTAGACTTCATCATTTTCTCTGATTCTTTGTGACTTATGGTTCCAGTGTTTTTCAGCCACTTCAGTACCATAATGTTTGCACAATCACCAGTGCAACAGTCTTGCCACACTTATGCCTTTCAGTATACAGTCCTTCTGCTATTAGTATGTCACAACCAGTGACGAGGTGTACAACTGTTTCTGATTCTGTTTTACAAAACTTATATTTGTCTGTTTCTCCCACATGTTCAATGGACTTTGTAAACCGTGTACATAGACCACTATCTTTGGCCTCCAATATTAACCTTTCATCTCTTGGTTTGAATTCACCTCTACTTAACCATTCCTGTGTTTGATCCTGATTAGCATAGGTTCATAGGTTCGAACTAAGCTAACTGCCCTTGCAAGCCATTTTAAGCCTAGCCAATTATCCCTTGTGAGACTCAAACCCTGCACCTTGTGTTTGTAAGGCAAACACCGTAACCATTAGGCCACCCTCCCAACCCCTTGAGGTTCTTCCAGGAGTTTTCTATACTTGCAACTATATTTATGCATTTTCTGCATTTCTTGCCTTCTCATCTGGTCATTTACCTTATATTCTTTCTTCTGTTTTTTTGGCACATTCAGTTGCTGCCTGATTTTTATCTACTTCTGGTTTGATTTCCATTCCTGCTTAACACAGATGTGCTTCTGCTCGGTTAAGCAGAAAAGTCATCTTATATTTATTCTCCTCATGTTTCAACACTTTCACTACATTTGGGTCTTGTGAGGTCAGCAGATACGTGTGCAGTCCCACGATTGCAGATCTATACATGTAATCAATTTCAAGGAGGCCCATCCCTCCTTTGGAATGAGGAATATATATAATCTTGGTATTCACTGATTTTTATGAATCGCTTGGTGAGCATGAAGCATCCTTCCTGTTTTCCTGTCTAAGCTATCCAACATGTTTTGGGACCAGTCAGTTACTCCAAAACTGTAAGTAAGGACAGGAAGAGCAAATTGGTTTATAGCTTGAATTTTGTTCCTAGATGTCAACACTGTTTTCAGGATTAATTTAAATCTTCTGAAGTATTCCTTACTAAGTTTTATTCGCTTTTGTACATGTTTTATCGTTGATCCTTCATCAGTTCCCAAATATTTATGCACTCTCTCTTCCTCACATTCTTTTATATCACACTCTTGTCTGAAACTGATGTTTTTTTGATGCTGCAGTTTTCCTACTTTAAAGGTTGCTTTTGCAAATTTATCAAGACCAAATGACATTCTTATATCATCTGAAAAGGTTTTCACAACATTGACAAGGACAAAACAATTGACTTCAACAATTGGCTAAGCTTCTGGTGTCATTCTAAGGGGATCCAGTATCTGTCTGCCTGGGATGATATGATGACAGACCACGATGATTTGCCAGAGATGGCCTGCACCTGTCGCCCTTGGAATTCTGGATACTGGCTAAGGCTCTTGCCACCCCTATAGTGCATTTTTTAGGCAAGGTTCAAATGACAAATTTACCACCATAACAGGTACAAGCTAGCAAAATTTGAGGGTAATGCTACTCAATGTTAGAAGTCTAAACCTCAAAATGCACTCACTCGAGGCACTCCCTAAAATGGAGAACATCAACATCTGTGCAGTGACAGAGACCTGGTTCAAGGCTCCAGAGAGCACCCCTACATTACCAGGCTATAATTCATACCACACCTTTCAGCCACCTAACCTGGACCAAAACAGTAAAGGAAGAGGCGTGTCCATATTCATTAAGGATATCCACACCTCCAGGCTAGTTGCTCAGCATAATGCATCCTAGATTATCCAAGTGCAACTAACTCTGGGCAAGACCGCAATCCATATTGTAGCTTGCTACAGATCCCCCACCATGCCCCAAGATTCCCACTCCTCATTTCTTGATACACTGGAAAATATTAGGGTACAACCTAACACCCTAATAATGGGCGATTTCAACTACCCCACCATTAACTGGGAAAACTACTCATGTACCAACTCTTTTGCTCAACGTTTTCTGGAATTTATAAATTCCAACGCCTTTGATCAACTTATCCACACACACACCCCCACCAGGGGCAGCAATATCCTAGACCTGGTCATTATCAACATGGGCAACTGGTGTTCCACACCAGAGGTCAGTTCCTCATTGGTCAGATCCGACCACAAGCTAATCACCCTAGACATCCACATCCTGCCCCCACCCCCATTAGGGAAACCACTGTAAAAAGTTTCTCCAAAGCCAACTTCATGCTTCTTAAGACAAAAGTGGCAAACTTCACGACACCCATGCAAACGGAAAATAGAGGTACGTCTGCTGAATCCTACACAAATGCACTTTATAAGCACTTACATGAGTGCATGGATTGTGCAATCCCTAACAGAACCAAGATGCTATCCTTCCAAAAAAGGAAGCCAATCTGGTGGTCCCCTGCCATAAACAAACACTCTACAACAGAAGAAATAAACTATTGCAAAAAAGAGTAAAATCCCATGATTGGAGGAACTCCCTGGTCAGCCTCAGTGAGAAGTTGAGATCCCTCATAAAATCCTCCAAAGCTAGTTATGAAAACAAAATTGCCACTGATTTTAAAGACAACCACAAAGCATTCTATAGCTATGTCAAGAATCCCAATGGCAACACTCAGATCTCCTCTGAGTTACAGCACAATGGCACTAAATATACAGAACCAACTGATATTGCCAACATCCTGGCAGATAGGTTCAATGCTAACTTTACCCCTCCCCCCTCTCACCCCCAGGGCCCATCTCTATACCGGAAGAATGCAAAGTTTCTGTAATCACAGCTGCACAGGTAAAAAACACACTCTCCAAAGCCAAGAACACAGCACCCATGGGACCTGACAACATCCCAGGTTGCGTTCTACACGAACTACAGAACGAACTGGCACCCCACCTAAGTACCATGTTCAATCATAGCCTTACCTCAGGCTTTGTGTCCACTGAATGGCGCACAACTATGGTCATCTCACTCCACAAAGGGGGAGCCACCATGGTCCCTGGGAACTACCGCCCCATTATCCTGATGAGCCTGGTCTGCAAGGCTATGGAACTTATCATCATGGAACTTATAAATAATGACATTGGTAATCTCCCAACTCTGGACCCCACCCAGTTTGGGTTTGTAAAAGGCAGATCATGTCTACTAAACCTGATAGACTTCATTAAAGTGGTCACCAAAGCCGTAGATGAGGGTAAGGTGGTTTACACAGCCTATCTAGATCTCGCCAAGGCTTTTGATACCATCTCCCACTCTGGAATTATAGATAAACTCACTAAACTAGGTATAACTCCCTATGTCATAAGAAGGGTTGCCAACTGGCTCACTGACAGAACCCACACTGTGTAGCTGACTCCAAATCTGACTTCAGACCAGTGACAAGTGGAGTACCACAGGGTTCAGTCCTGAGTCCTCTCCTGTTTGGTATCTACTTCTCTGAAGTACAGGCTAACACAGAAGGTCTTTGGCTAATGAAGTTCACAGATGACTGCAAATTAGGAGCCATAATCGAAACTCCTAACAATGTGGACATTCTACAAAAGGAACTCACTGAGACAGATGCCTGGTGTCAAAGCCATAGCCTCAAGCTGAATGCCAAAAAGTGCATTGTCATCCCTTTTGGTAAAAACTCTGTACCCATGAACTACCACATAGGCGGTAGTCTACTTAACATCGAACATGTGATAAGAGACCTTGGTACACAGGTGGACAGTAGTCTCTCCTTTGATAATCACATCACCACAGTAGTCAGGAAATCCTTCTACGTGGCACACCTCATCTCAAAAGGTTTCTCATCCAGGAGAAAGAAGAGGTCATTGTTCCCCTCTACTCATCACTCATTAGACCCATTATAGAGTACAACGCCCCTTTTGGTATGTACCTCACAAGACATCTACAACAACTGGAAAGGCTGCAAAAATACCTCACAAAGAGGATTACCAGCCTCAAACAGATGCCCTACGCAGACCGTCTCAAAAAACTCCAGCTTTACTCCGTCGCATATCGCCTACTCAGAGGCGATCTCAGCCTAACATACAAAGCTATGTCAATCCCAGAGCTGTTGGACATGCTCCACTTAAAGAAATCCCAATCCCTCCGTGCTACATGCTCTAGGGACCTAAACCTTGTCACAACAATAAAAAGAATATTCTGGAGGGATAGAGTCCTGTCCCAGAGACTTCCCATACTCTGGAACAAACTACCTATCTATATCAAACAAAGCTCCTCATTAGCACTCTTCACGAAAAATCTTGATGATTGGATGGGAGATAGGAAATTCACCGTGGGGATCACTTCTGTGGCTCTGTTTGACAGGGGCACAGGAAAATCATTTTCTTGGGTGGCGAAAGCCAGGGAACCTTTTTGGCTAGGCTTATATAGGCCCTAGGGCCAAACCTATGAACCTATGAACTTGCAGTTGTACTTTCAGTTCCTCATCTGATGAGCTATACAGTTTTAAATCATCGAAAAAGAGAAGATGAGAAGTCTTTACACTTTGTTGTTTCATTGGAGCCAAATTATAGCCATGGCTTAAGTTGTTAAGCAGACAGCTTAATGGGCTAAGGGCAAGACAGAATAGTGGCTGTGACAGAGAGTCACCCTGGAATATCCCCCTTGGAATTTTTATCTCTGGATTAATAATTTGTCCTTTATCATGGCTTAATTGCAAAGTGGTCTGCCACTGTTTCATGGTCACTGTAATGTAAGGGTGTATCTTATACTTTTTTAAGTACTCTTTTATCCATGAATGTGGGATACTATCAAATGCTTTTTTGCAGTCACGCCATGCCATACTTAGATTCTTCCCTTTTTTACAGTTCTCCACTATGACTTTATTTAACAACAAATGATCCTTTGTTCCATATGACTTTCTTTTATTGCCTTTTTGTTCTAGTGTCATAATTGATATTTCTTCTAAATGACTATAAAATCTGTCGCCATCAATTCCAGTGTATAGTTTATACATCGTCAGAAGGCAAGCTAGTGGTCTATAATTTTTAGGGTAGCTTGCAGGTTCACTCTTAAGTAGGGGCATTGTTTTTCCTGCTGTTAGGTTGGTGTCTATTCGGGGTGGGCATATAAATAGTTCTTACTCATGGTTAAATCTTCGTGCAAAGATGTTAGTGGCTTTAATTAAAAGTTAGGTACTGCATCTGTGCCTGGGGTTTTCCAATTAGAGGCTTTTTTTAACTTTGTTTTAATTTCTCTGGCTGTTACTTCATCCCATTTCACATCCTGCCCCTTTAAACTTCTTATTCTTTCTTTAACTTCTTCTATCCATTTAGCATCTTTCTTATGTTCCACAGGATCTTTATAAATGCTTCTCCAAAATATACCTATTTCTTCTTTTTTTTGGTTGTCTTTCAATTCCTTTTACCTTGTTTCCCAATTCTCTGTAATACTTTCTGGGTCATAAAAAATGCTTATTTTGTACTTTTCCTTTATATTTATCTGTGTAACTTCTGAGTTTTTCTGCCTGTGCTAAGATTTTTAGTTTATTTGAAATAGTGCATGATAGATCCTGATCTGTTCTAATATTGCACATTGCTTTTATCACATCTGTCTTTCAAAGTATTTTTGTTGATCTGTTCCCTCTTCTATACTCTTCTAACAGTTTCTTGTCTCAATTGCTTTATAGTTTTCTCTGTTCGATACTTCCATGATGATATTCGATTTCTCCACTTCCTTTCCCTCACTACCCTGTGTTCTTATGGTAGAACTTTATCAGTTATTAATTTAGCTGCACAGTAATATATCTGCTTTGCTTCTATTATATCACATGGATCTCTATAGACAGTCCTGATTACTGTGTTCATTTGTTTTACCAAACTTCTGACGTTTTGGGTTTTATTGATCTTCTGCAGTCTGTATCTTTCATTGATCTTAATATGTTTTATCTATCTCTATGAAATCAAGCAACTCTTCCCGTAGCTCATTTTCCTCTAAACTGAGGGCACATTTTTTGTTTTCCATTTCCTGCAGGAATTGTATAGAAAGTTCTATAGCATCTTCCTGTGGCACATTCTAGTGTCATCCTGTGCCAGCTGTTGCCCTGTCATATGGGAACTCACTGGTCTATCACTCCTCAACATTGACTGCGTCAAGTTTCCACAGTTTCCTGTCCCTTCCCTTGCTGTCTAGCTTCAAGTGAATGTTTATACTGGTTTCCTGTGGAAGACTCCAAACTATCTTCATATGGCACCTGACCAATTGCTTCCCGTACCATTAGTTTCCCTTTAATTTGGATGTCCATTGCTCTATCCTGTTGTGGTGCTTTCTGCATTAGACTTTCTACACTGAATCCTTCACTTCGCAGGTACTCCATAACCTCAGTTTCTATTTCTTTAACTTCTCCATTACTAATCTCCTTTTCTACTTTTCCTCTTTGTCTTCTTATTTTTTGTATTGTAAATTCCATGTCCAGATTCCTTTGCCTGTATTTCTCTCCAAATATCTTTGTTGCTGCTCTTTTTGTATTAATTAGTTTAGCTTTCTCCTTTGCATATATATTACATCATAAGCTGCGGTGGTGGTGCTGCGGTAGTGTTGCCTCACAGTAAGACGTTGTTCTGTTTGATTCTCAGCTAGAGCATCTTCTGTGTGTAGACATGCATGAACGGGCGTACCTTTGTTGAAGGTTGTGCTTCAGGGCTGGCAACTCAGCACGTAAAAATCTACTGCCAATCATTAGGGGACCGGAGTTCCGCTGTGGCGACCCCTAACCAGGAAAAGCCGAAAGAAGACACACAGAAGACACATTAAATCTCTTTTTCTTTCCCATGTCCCCTATTTCTCCTGATCTTACTTTCTCCTTACTTTGGGGACTCGTTCCATCATGCTTTGATGTAACCTGTGTTAGACCCTCTACACCAAATCCTTCACTTTGTAGACACTCCATAACTTCAGCTTCTATTTTTTTAACTTCTACTTTACTAATCTTCTTTTCTACATTCCCTCTTTGTGATATCATTTATTTATTGTGAAATTTTCCATATCTGGATGCCTTTGCCTGTATTTCTCTTCGAATATCTTTGGGGCCGCCTTCTTTACATTCATTAATTTGGCTTTTGCCTTTGCATAACTATTGCATCATATCAAATTCCTCTTTCTTTTCCATGTCCATATTTCTTTTTTATACTTTTCAAAAATCTCTAGGTTTTGTTGTTTATATTTTTGCACTTCCTCAGATGCTTCTTTTTCCAAACAGATAAATGTTTCATGGTCTATATACTGTTTTTCACAAATCTGTTTTATTAATGAACACAAATTTTTATTTGAAGCTTCTGACAGTTTTTCTTGTGGAAGTATTTTTCTTTCCTCTAATTTCTCTCTTAATCTTTTAGTATATCTTGTGTCTGGAAATTCTGGGCTTTTTGCATGACAGTAACAATATATAAATTTTTTCTTATCCTCAATAGTCCACTCTGTCGTCTTTATGGCTCTTCCTTGGCCTATCAGTTTTAGTAATTTTTGTGGACTGCTACTTCCTTCTACAACAGGAAGGCCATCCTCCCCCTGGGCCTGCCATGGCCCCATTGTAGGAATGTTTCTGTATTTTGAGGATTCTACACTGTCATTTTTTTCCAGTCCTGGCACCAGTGCACCTACCAGGACTGGGCACTTTATTATCCTGGGTCTTGTGCACCCAGCTATCTTTTTTAATTTTTAACTTACTTCTCTCCATGATATATGCTATATAAATACAGTCCATATATCAGTGTTGTCTTGGTGAGGTTTTGTGAAAAACAGGGTCCACCTCATGAAGGTACTCACCAAGACTTGAGGATGAATTAAATTTCATCAGTACTACCCTCCTTTGCTTGCTGACTTATCATCTCTCCATTTGGTCCACATTGATTCTTTGCATGGCCTTGCAGATGAGGCTAGACAAACTTATGGGCCTATAATTTCCAGGGTCAGTTGATGGTGCCCCTTTGTGCAGAGGTATTACTTTTGCTGTCCTCCATTCTGCCAGACCATAGCTAGTTTTCAGGCAGTAGTTAAACAGGGATCCAAGCGGGTCTGCTAGGCCATGTTTTAAGTTGTTTAAAAGGCAACCTGGGATGTTGTCTGGTCCTATTGATTTCATGTTTTTGGCCTTGGAGAGAGCTGAGATGACCTGCTCTCTTGAGATAACAGTCTGAGGAATGATGGCATGTATACTATGGGGGGGGGGGTGATTGGAGGGGGACGGAGTGGTAAAATGTTTTCTAAATCTGTCAGGTAACAGTTTGGCTATTACCTCCAGTTGAGTATGGCTGGTGTCATCCACAACCAGTTCAGCACATAGATGGGTATTCCCTTTTAGATTTTGCATGTAATTAAAGAATGCCTTGTGATTATCCTTAGCTAGGGAGGTTATTTTTGCTTTGTAATTAGCTTTGGAGGACTTGACAAGATCCCTAATTTGTTTGTTTATGCTAGAGAGGGGTTTCTTCCTCTGCCGAGCCAGTTCCCTCTTGTTCTTGGACATTTGTTTCTTTCTCTTGTAGTATAGGTTGTTTATAGTAGGGGTCCATCAGGGTGGCTTGTTTTTTCAGCAAGACCTGGTTTTAATCTGGTTAGGTACAGCTGATTCTATACAACTGCATTTGAAGGGCCTTTGAAACTTCTTATACCATCACTTGGAAGTAATTTGTCTTAGGACAAATTCTTAAGCATTTTTGAGGTTGATTGGGTATCTGGTCTTATAATTACATGGAATGAGACTGATTTATGGTCTAATCTTACTAGGGAGGACATCATATGGGGGTGTGGAATGCTTTCCCATGTTAGTGAGTACTATGTCCAGGACATTTAAGCTTCCTGTGGGTTTGCTGACTAGCTGTTTTACAGTATTTGCTTTGACAAAGTCCATGAACCTCTGAGCCAGCATGTTTGTGGTCAAATATGTTTTCCTGTCGATGCTAGGATAATTAAAATCACCCATGAGTGAGGTGTTGGGCTGTATGTCAGGTGACTTCAGTTAACTCCAAGTATGCAGTATGCTGTTCCTGTTTCATGGTGGGGGACCTATAGGTAGCTATGATGTGGTAGGGGGCTTTGCCTACAGTTAATTGGACATGGAGTATCTCAAGACAGTCATACTGTTTGACCATTCTCAAGGTGTACTTATCCTTAATGAAGATGGCTACACCTTTTCTTTTGGTTCTTTCATGCTCATATTGTGGTCTGAATGTATGGAAGGCATTGTAGCCCTGCATGGCCGGGGTGCTTTCCATGCCTTGTGTCACATCTCGGTGACTGCACAGACATCAGCTAATTCCAAAGTGATGAGTGCTTTCAGGGAGTGCAGTTTCTTATTTAGACACCTAGCATTAAGCAGTAGTACCTTGAGTTTATCTAGGGAGGATTTTGTTATGATGAGAGGTTGGTTATTTTGGCACTGCCTAAAAAGGGCACAATAGGGGTAGCTAATGCCTTTGCCACTGTCTAAAAGCCTAGAAGAGACAGGTGCTGTCCATCTCTGGCAAAGCAGTGTGGCCTGTCGACCATGTCCTCCCAGGTTAAAATAATAATGGCGTCCCTTGGACTGACACCAGAAGTTAAGCCAATTGTTAAAGTCAATCATTTTTTCTTTGTATTGTGGCATAATCCTTGCAGAAGGTAGAATGTTGCTTAAGGCTAGGCTTATACCTGCCTGTGGCACATAATATAAGATCTCAGTTATATCTCTCTTCATATACTCCAGTGAGGTACATCTCAAGTCATTCACACCCACATGGACTATGACAGAGTCATACCGACACTTGTGGTTATGTGATTTGAGTACTTGAGTGACTTAAAGGATCCTCGCACCTGACAGGCAGCTAACCGTAACCCACTCCTTATCCAGCCTGGTGAGGGGAACATCTGTGTGTCTTACAGGGGAGTAACCTATGACCAGTACATTTGCGTGTTACACCTTACAGGCTTATTTGTTGAAACACTGTTGTGCATGTTATTATGTGTTGTGGTTGTTTTTTGCATTGTTATGTGTGTAAGTGGTTTCCGTTTGGGAGGCCACTAATCTTTTGGTAAGTTATTAGTGAGTACCTCCTCATATGTGGGTTTATGTGTCATATCCTTATTTAGTGTGGGAAGTATGTAATTGCTGACAACCTGTTTGGCATTCAGTTTGTTCTTATGTGAGAGTCTTGCATCCAATTTCATAGTGTAACTACATCTCTCGCAAAAAGTATTTGTTTCAGGAGTAAGTGGTTGTCAGTATACATGTGAGAATTGCTACATTGCCTCATGATGCCCATGTCTATCAGGTTGGCCAGAGAGATGATGGGAAACTGCCCATCCATAATAGTAGGCTCTTACTGTATGTTTTATTAGGGAAGGGAATGGGTTAATTTGACAGGACTGTGCTGGCAGCACCAAGACTACAAGAGGGACCTATACTTTATATACGCTAAGGTTGATCAATAAGGCAATGCTGCTCAGTGTGCAACTGAGTTACTCCTAGAGCAGCAGAAAAGATTGGACCTGTTTCAGTGACAGCTGTTTAGGGAAAAAGCTGAGCTTCTAGGCTTTTGCTTCTATACAAGGGCATTTCTAACCAGCAATGCCTGAACAGCAAAGAAAAACAAGTTTTAAGCTAACTACCAATCAGTAAAGCATACAATAAGCCTTCCACTAGCAATTCCCAACTCAGACAGGTTAGATCAGCACACTTCTGCCATAAGGGTGCAGAAAAATTCCTTCTTAATGTAGAATAGCTTGTTTGAGCCCAAGTGTAACAAGACCACACAAACTATCTACAACAGCCCTACAACTAACAGATACAATGTAATATAGTGCAATTAATTACTTAAAGCAGCTGTTAATACAGTTTTTTGAAACTGCTAAAGTACAGTATATAAGAAAAGTGCAAAAAGAAACTTAGAGCCCTTTAGTGTGCTTCCCAGCTCATTTAGACTAGGTAAACACCTACTGCTACTACATGAATAATCCCAGTCCTCTTAATGTAAAAGCACAGTAAAGAAGTGTCTAGAGTGAAATGCTACCATAAACAAAATATAGAAAATGCTACCACAAACAAACCTAAAGATATGGATACATCAATGTACTTTAAACAGCTTATGAAAGTTTGATTATTCAATAAAAGTCTTTGCTTTGCATAAATGTGTCGAGTCACTCAATTGTACAGAATTTATAAAGGCAGCAAAAACAAGATAAACAGATTAATAAGCCCTCCAGCCAATAAAACTACATGCAGAAATCTCAAGTGTTTCCCCAACCTAAACAGACCATGATACCTCTCAGTGCATTAGATGAAAAATCCACTGAGCTCTTGATGTAAAAACAAGTGTTTGCTAGTTTATAAAAATATAATACTATATCCAACAGATAGCTATATAATGAATTCAGAGCAAGTAAATCAGTAATACAATGACAAGTAAAATGCACTTTTTCAATATAAGCACAAGGAAAGGCAAATAAATAATTCAAGAAATCAACAGCAGTGTAGAAAGGGAGGAGCTTATTAAGCTCAATTTACAATATGGTTGGACAGCTTAAAACCACCAGGTTTAAAAAGCATATCAATGAAAGGGAGGGTGGCTGGGAAAAACTAGCAAGGAATCACCAACAGTGCAGGCTTGAAATCTTTTCAGAAAAAGACAAAGGCCCAGAAATTCATGGGTCCATATTAGAACATCGAAAGTTTAATAGTTCAAATCACTAAAGGTCAACCTTTATTGATCGAACTATTAATATTTTGAATGTTCATAAAAATAAATAAAAAAAAAAAGAAAATATAAAGGGTGTAGGCACAGGGGCAAGCCCCCTTGCACCCCCCACACCCCCCGCTACTTAAATATACCAACTCCGAGACCGCACTACATTGAAGTAAACAGAAATCTCCCCTTATGGAGATTTCCGTTTACCCGTTCGATGTTATGCACTTTCACTATTCTCATGTCAACAATGTCGGATTCAACATTGTCGGCTTTCAAGAATATAATATAGACCTGAAATTCACTGTGTATTTAAGTATCACTCAAACAATTTAACCAATGAAAAAACATGGGAAATCTGCAGTCTAGCTAATTTAAGTGCCTATCTGTCACACGGAACAAAAACACCAGCCCAAGCAGATTTCTTAAAACAGAAAACAAAATGGAACAGGTAAAAGCTGAAAGAAGCTTTATCACTCACATACAAGAAAATACAGGAGTGACAGCAAAAGTAATAGAGAAAATCCCGAGGGAGAGGATCAGTGGTTTCCTGGTGGGTAACAATCTCCAGAGCAATCGGTACGGGCTCACAGTGAGAAGGAGCTGTCAGTCAAACTTGATCCAGTTTTATGACAGGATTACAGGAGAAAATGACTGGGGAGTAATGCTAGACATAATTTGCTTTGACTTCATCAAGACTTTTGACTTAGCCCCACATAAACAGCTGCTAGGAAACTGCAGGGGTTGGGGTAGAACAGAGAATGAGGAAAATGTTAAATGGTAGGGCAATGAATGCTGTGGGGAGAGAATAGTGTTAGGAGTAAGGACAGTGAGTAGAATAGCATTAGAAGTAAGGACAGAAAGTAGAATAGCATTAAGAGTAAGGACAGTGAGTAGATTAATGTTAGGAGTAAGGACAGCAAGTAGAATAGTGCTAGGAGTAAGTATAGTGAGTAGATTAGCATTAGGAGTAAGGACAGTAAGTAGAATTATGTTAGGAGTAAGGACTGTGAGTAGAATACCATTATGAGTAAGAACAGCAAGTAGAGCATTGTTAGGAGTAAGGACAATGAGTAGAATAGCATTAGGAGTAAGGAGAGTGAGTAGGGTAGCATTAGGAGTAAGGACAGTGAGTAGAATAGTGTCAGGAGTAAGAACAGTGAATAGAATATTGTACTCTATTCAGGATAAAAGAGTAAGGACAGTGAGTAGAATAGTGTCAGGAGTAAGAACAGTGAATAGAATACTGTAGTCTATTTAGGATAAAGGAGTAAGGAGAGTGAGTAGAACAGTGTTAGGAGTAAGAACAGTGAATAGAATATTGTACTCTATTCAGGATAAAGGAGTAAGGACAGTGAGTAGAATTGTGTCAGGAGTAAGAACAGTGAATAGAATTCTGTATTCTATTCAGGATAAAGGAGTAAGGACAGTGAGTAGAACTGTGTTAGGAGTAGGGACTGTGCATAGAAGGAGCAAGGACAGTGAATAGAATAGCACTAAGGCTAAAGACAGTGAGTAGAACAGCATTAGGATTAAGGGCAGTGAGTAGAATAGTGTTAGTGGTAAGGACAGTGAATAGTGGAGTATTGAAAGAGTCAAATCCAGGTCTGTACTCTTGTGGGAGGAGAGGGTTGCCTATATCCTTCTGAGCTGGGAATTGCTAGTGAATGCTTATTGTGGCTGTTCTTCTAAGTGCCTTTGTTCTGGTTTAAGCACTTGGGTTCCAAACCAATTATTTTAGATTAGGAAGATTTGTGGTCTAAACTCTTGTGGCAGAAGAGGATAGCCTACATCCTTAGAGCTTGGAATTGTTGGTTGAAGGCTTATTGTGTCTGTTATTCTGAAAGTATCTTAGTTTTGGTTTAAGCACTTGGGCTCCAAACCAGTTATTTTATATTAGGAAGGTTTGTGGTCTAGACTCTCGTAGCATGAGAGTGTAGCCTACACCCTTCTAAGCTGGGAATTGCTGGTGAAGGCTTAGTGTGCCTGTTATTCTAGGTGCTTTGCTCAGGTTTAAGCACTTGGGTTCCAGACCAGTGATTTCACACTAGGAAGATTTGTGGTTTACAATCTTGTAGAAGTATTCTACTGAATTGCTGCTTTATTTAAACTGTTTTTGCTGCTGTGACTGTAATGTTTTGCACTTTGAATTTCTACTGCATCTGCATTTTATAGCATAGGCTAGATTTAGACTTCCTGCGTCTAGACTGTTTGGCATCATTTGAGCAATAAAACCAGCCATCTTACATTAAGAAGACCCCTCTGCACCTTTGCGGCAGACGCGTGCAGCCAAAGACCCATCTGAGTTGGGGATTACTGGAATAAGTTTCAGCCTTAGGCTTTCCCTTCGGTTAATTTAGAGGCTAGCAACAAGCAGTCAATCTCCTGTGTTATCTGAAGCACCCACTGCCTGCACCCGAAAAATAAGTATCGCTGCACTTCTTGCATTGTATTTTACTGGGTGCTGTTGTTTTCGAACTGCATTTTACTGCATTTTTGCTGTTTCCTTCACTTTTAGAATAGCATAGACTTGGCTTAGATTTGCTGGACCTGGTCTATTTAAACAGTTTCTGAGCACTAATCCAGCTTTCCTCCACAAAAGAGAGCCTCCCCCTATACCCTAGTGAGAGTAGAGTGTAGCCAAGGACCTGTCTGAGTGGTGATTGTTGGCCCAGGGCCCAGTCTAGTCTGCTATTATTGGTTAGAGTATTTGAAATCACTTTAATTTCATTGCTACTTGCTGCCCACTTTAGCTCGGGTTTGTGTGGTGAGCACCACCCACATAACCGTGCATTACTGCTCAGTGGAGGATACCAATTGCGCAACTCTTAGATAGATATTTTTCCCTTAGTCAACTGCTAGTGCTCCATCAGAGGTTTCTCACTGTTGTGCTTCATTTCCCGATTAGATACTCAGCTGAGCCTCTGAGATTCCTCCACAAGTCTTACCTATTAAGCCCCTGGCAGTTTAGACCTTTTTTGTCTCTTAACCATACCTGGTCCTTCTAGTCCCCCCTGTTACTGACCACAGTATTTCACCTGCATCATGAATGTACAATTTCCCACCATTTCTCCAGCCAACCTGATCGACATGGGCATCCTGAGGCAATGTAGCAATTACCTTATGTACACTGACAACCCACTTTTAATTCACACAAATTCAATATGTGAGAGATGCATCTATATTAAGAATCTAGAATCTAGGCTCTCTCACTCACAAATCAGTATATCAGATACTAAGCAAGTTGTCAGCTGACATACTTCACCTCCTGCATCATCCACACATACAAGACCTAAACCTACATATGCAGAGGTTTTCACTAGAAGTCTACCTAAAGATCAGAGACCTCCCAAACATAAACACACTTCACTTAATACATTCCCAGCAAATCAGAATACACATACAAACACATGCACCAGTGTCTCAGCAAACAAGCCTTTAAGGTAAAACACAAAAGCAAATGTTTTAGTCATAGGTGACTCCATTGTGAGACACACAGATGTCCCACTCACCATGATGGATAAGGAAAAGATCACTGTCAGGTGTTTGTCAGGTGCCAGGATCCACCACATCACACATGCACTCATGTCTCTCAACAACAGGCACTGTTATGACTCTATCATAGTCCATGTTGGTGTGAATGACTTGAGATGTACCTCAGTAGACTATATGAAGAGAGACATGACTGAACTCTCTGATTATACACCCCAGGTGGTATGTCCTTAGCCTTAAGCAGCATTCTACCTTCACTTAGGATGATGCCTCAATACAGACAAAAATCAATGACTTCAACAATTGACTTAGTTTCTGGTGTCATTCTAAGGGGATCAAGTACCTGTCAGCCTGGGATGATATGGTTGATAGACCATGATGCTTTGCCAGAGAGGGTCTCCACCTGTCACTTCTGGGCTTCGGCTAATGGCTAACACTCTTGCCACACCTATAGTGCCTTTTTTAGGCAATGTCACAAAAACAAAATTCCCGACATAAAAATATCCTGAAAAAACAACCTTAAGGTTATGCTGTTAAATGTTAGGAGTCTAAATTTGAAACTGCACTCACTGAAAACAATCCTCACCTTGGAAAACCTGATAACATCTCAGGGTGCATTCTCAATGGTTTAAAACAGGAGTTAGAAATACCATTGGGTACTCTTTTCAACTACAGCCTAAGCACTGGTTTTGTCCCTGCTGAATAGAAAACAGCTACCATCATCCCCTTACACAAGGGGGGGGGGGTGCATCCACTGACCCTGAGAACTATAGACCCATTAGCCTAACCAGCCTTATCTGCAAGGCCATGTAGAGAATCATCATGGATTTTATCAACAAGGACACAGGAGACCTTCAAACACTTGACCTGATCCAGTTTGGTTTTGTTAAAGGGAGATCCGGCTTGTTGAACCTGGTGGACTTCTTCAAGACTGTCCTCAAAGCCCTGGACAAAGACAAATCTGTGCATAAAGCATACAGCCCACCTAGACTTGGCAAAGGCCTTTGACACAATCCCCAACTAAGGCATAATTGAAAAATTCACCCAGCTGGGGGGGTCAATCCATATACTGTCAGGTGAGTTGCAAACTGGCTTACCGACAGAACACATACAGTCAAAATAAGGGACTCCACATCCAGCAGCAGACCCATTACCAGTAGAGTTACACAGGGATTGGTGCCACGACCCCTGTTGTTTGGAATCTACTTCTTAGAAGTAGAGGCAAAAACAAAAGGTCTGTAGCTGACAAAACTTGCTGGACTGCAAACTGGGTCACTGAGTCCCCAAATGATGCCAACATTCGACATGAAGGACTTATGCAAACCAATGATTGGTGCTAAAGTCATGGTCTTAAACGCAATTGAAAAAATGCATTATCGTTTGCTTTGGCAAAGGCAATGTCCCTGCAGATTACCATATTAATAAAAACATCTTAAGCTCTAAATCAGTGGTGAGAGATTTGGGCACACAGGTTCACAGCAACCTTACTTTTGATCACCATGTCTCCATGGTGGTAAGGAAGGCCTTCCCTCACTTTGCTCACTTCATAAGAAAGGCCATAGCTTCCAGAACAAAAGAAGTTATAACTCCCCTGTACTCTTCCATCATCAGGCCAATAACAGAGTACAATGTTCCCTTTGGTATGTACCTAATCAGGCACATGAAGCAACTGGAGAGACCTCAAAGGTTCCTCACAAAGAAAATTCTGGGTCTTCAGCACTTCTTACATGGACAGACTGAAATCAATGTCACTATACTCTGTATCATATAGACTACTCAGAGGCGACCTGTGCCTTGCATACAGAGTAAGCTCTGATCCTGCCTTAATGGAAATGCTGCATATTCATAAGTGAAATGGTACATGATTCACTCGCTCTGGGGTCCTTAACCTAGCATGTGGCATCAACAAGACTTGCTGGAAAGACAGATATGTCTCCCAGAAGTTTCCTCGTCTCTGGAATAAATTTCCAATACAGGTTAAACAGAGCCCCTTGTTAGCCCTTTTGGGTCTAAATTATATTGTCAAAATGGCATTACAGCGAATGCCTTTTCGTTGACACATAAAGAGAGAAATGCAAAAACAGAGAAAGCTCAGGTCAGCGATTTTTTTCCTAGGGAAAAATTGCTTGGCATGAGCTGTGACATTGCCCTTTACCCCAATGTAGTGTAATCTCGGAGTTGGTATACTTAGTTAGGGGGTATAAAACAAGCAGGACTATTGCTGTAAAAACAGTATCACAGTCCCAACAAAGCCCAATCAGGAACAGAATGTAGAAAAAATATTTTATTTAAAGCATAATTAAACTCAGATAAGCGCTTTCATCCACATTTAGTAGACTTCATCAGTTCATCAGGGAGTGGAGTCTGTAAATTTCAGTGTATTGCTGATGCCAGAGGGCAAGAAGGGCAAAGCAGGCAACTTTAACAGAACTCTGCAAATGGACAGAAATGTTATGTGGTGTGCTTGAGCACAGGGTCATAGATATGGAAACCTCAAATGTCTGGGCCTGGACAAGGGGAGACTGGGGATTTTACATTGTGGCTAATTATGCTGTTGTACTTCATGGAAACCATGTGTATGGGTGGAGATGAAGAGTATTCTATAGTAAGACAAATGTTATCTTAAAAAAATAGGGCTAGGGAATGAGAAAAATGTTTTAGTATGAATACAAGGGTAAGAGAAAGACAACAAAGGGATAATAAGACAACAAGAAGTAGCAAAAGAGGAAAGGAATGATTTTCTGAATACAAAGCTGATGTCACAGAAGCTGGGATTGTTGTGTACAATTAGCACTAATAAGAGGAAAGATTATGTGCTGTACCCTGATGGTTAACATGGACCACTCCAGACAAGAACTTGGTTACAGTGTTATCTACTTTCAGGTATTCAGGTAGAAAAAAGTGTTGGTTAGCTGCCATATATAAGTAATTGATTTACTTGCTAGTTGTTGAAATATAATTCTTCTCACCATAAGTCTACAAACACATTTATGCAATATAACATTTTTTGAATGAAGTGGTATTTTGAAAGCTTATGGTAGTAAATGGCTATAAAAAGCTGTAGCTCTTAGTTTTGTAGGAGGAAGACTGCAGAAAGCTATTTCTGCACTTTGGTTTTGAGTTGTCTTTTTGATGAACACGTGTTAAAGTGCTTTTGCCAAAGCGGTGTTCCTGCTGCATATGTGGTTGCTACATGTGTTTTGCACCAATATGACTTAAGGTAGGACTCTATTGCTTCATGAACTTTAGAAGAGTGCAACAGTTTTAAAAGGTGAAATCTGTAGCATTGGAACTTAATTTTTCTTTGCTTGAGATTGCAGTACTTCTGACACAGAGCAGGTTTGAAAAACACATCAACAGTATGTTCTACTCTTTTGGGGGCAGGGGTAGTATAATATTACAGGGATAGTAATTAAGGATGTGTAGGGATGTCAGAGGGCTTGCCCCTGTAAGATTGAAACTTGTTATTTTACTTCAGTATGTATGATGTTTACTTCACAGCTGTGTTTTATTGTTTCTAAATAATGTTATTCTGTTTCAGCAAGCTGTGATTGAAGATTTAGGATTTGTGTTTTTTGTGTATTGCTGGCTCATATGGGAATCACATATGTACTGTATAGCTTCCGCAGGTGCAAGATCAAGTGTGAACAACACCTATATGGGTTACCCATCCACCTGATCATTAAAGGAATAAATAATAATTTTAAGGGAGGGATAAAGTGCACAGTGGAATTTTTAAATACTGACTTAGTGAAGGCCACTTCCATGCATCTGAAACTGTGAAGTAGGTACTCCTCAGCTGTCAATATATGTTTCTGTCAACTTTTGATTTTGTGTGTGTGTGTGTGTGTGTGTGTGTGTGTGTGTGTGTGTGTGTGTGTGTGTGTCTGTGTGTGTGCACGCGTGCGCGTGCGTCTGTGTGTGTGTGTGTGTATGTGTACATATATATATATATATATATATATATATATATATATAAAAATATATGTGACGCCCGTGCACTGGCCCAGCAATCAAGGAGCCTCAATCCTCACCACTAACACCAGTGAGGGACATCCACATAGGGGAGGATAACAAATATATACACACACAGTAAAGTACAATTTCACTTAAGAGCACAGAGATCACAGTCAGACTGGGGCTGATTTCTCCCTTTCTCTTCAGATCCCCAATAAGACTCCTCACAGGTACAGCTATATGGTCCAGATCTCAGCCTAGTGGGCAAGCTAAAACCTCCAGCACCGTCTCTGTCCAACCAGTGCTTTGTGTCCCTGCCCAAGTAGCTGACACACACACACTTTGAGATTTATATACAAACACACAGACACTCCTGGGGAAGGCTGGCACAGATTCTCCAGCTGTACCCCCTTTCTGCCCAGACTATATGGTAGTACCAGCTGCCACCACCCACTAATATTAGCTACTAATAAGGTCCTTATCAAAGGGTGTCCAATTATTACTGTGCAATATTATTATCCAACTGGTAAGTGTGACTGAACAGCAAGGCTTATTTGGGGTGGCTTGGACAGTATCACTATATATATGCAATGTACTCTAGAGCTTATTCTCTACACAAAACAGCCACAGTTGAAAGGTTTAAAAATATATAATAATACATAATAAAAACACAAGACAATACTTCTTACTACACAGTGCTAGTCAAGAATTCAGAGATCACAAGGAAATGCTTAAAATAATACAGAAAAGTTCTGACATCAATATAGAAAAAAAAACAAATCTAATCTTCCTATTTCCTAGCTATATCTAAGAGAAAACACAGTTCTAAAATAAACTTACATATAGAGCATAGGCAGAGTGCTGGTGATGTTGGATGTTCTCAAGACAAATGCAAAATGCTCTGAGTCTCACTGTCCTTAAATTGAAAACACAGTACCACTGCCTCATTTCAGATTACATCATTATTTTCTGTTTCCCAGGATAACAGAAGCTCAGAGTGCAACAGCCCTTTTGATTTTCCTCCTGGTCAGGAAGCTGCAGCAATAAAAGACATTATACATGCAAATTCTAGCAATTAACTCTAGTCTCAAAACAAAAGCAAGAATTCCTTCATCCAGACATCTCGGCTCCGGGTTTTGTGATCAAACAATTACACAATGCTTGACTTATCAGCTTTCCTACAGCAGAGTGCACTGTAGTTACATTCTTGCAGTTCTACATTTAACACAATTTTCTTGCATTTAAGAGAACAAGCCTGTGGTTTATATTAATATTTACAAATGACAGAATTATCTACAAAATTATATCTGGCTAGGCTGGCAGCCTTCACCTATCTTCACATACCCCCCCCCTGGAGAACTCAAGTTAGTTTTTTAAGTGACCTTTGAGAAATGTTGCTTGAGAGGGTTAGGTGTATCTGAGTATACCTTACCCCATTCCTTGTCTTGAGAGCCTATCTCCGTTGGCATTGCTAATACCAGTGTGGTGCTGCACTGACATATTATATGCTTGCAACCCTAGGCTCCATCTTAGAAACTTGGCTGGCTCTGTGTAACCATGTTAGGAGATTGTGATCTGTCACTACAGTGAATTTTCTTCCATGCAGATAAGCCTGAAGATTCTGCAGTGCCCACACTTTGGCTAGACATTCCTTCTGTACAGCTGCATAGAATTCCTCCCTGGGTTGGAGCCTACAACTGAGATAAACCACTGGGTGCTCTTCTCCCTCTGAAGGAATCTGGCTAAGTACAGCCCCCACCCCATGGTTCAAAGCATCCAGCTGCACAACAAATTCTTTGCTGTAATCTGGACAGGCTAACACAGAGGGTCCTCCGAAAGCTTCTTTAAGCTTCTGGGATGCCTGCTCATATGCTGTGGTTCACACTACCTTATCTGGCCTGTTCTTCCTTGTCAGTTCTATGAGGGGAGCAGCTAGTACTATAACTGGGGACAAACTTACTGTAGTACCCTGCTGTTCTTAAGAATGCCCTCACCTGCTTTTCGGTAACACGTGCAGGCCATGCCTGAATGGCTTCCACTTTGTCAGGTTCTGGCCTGATCTTACCACTCCCCACTCTATGTCCCAGGTAGGAGCCCTCTGCCATACCCACCTGACATTTTCTTAGCTTAATGGTCAACCCTGCCCTCTGTAGTCTGCCCCGCATCTCCCTGACATGTTGAAGGTGCTTGTGCCAGGAATGACTGTAGATGGCAATATCATCTAGGTAAGCAACGGCAAACCCTCCTGCTCCTGGTAGGATATGATCTACCAGCCTCTGGAAAGTTGCTGGGGCATTCTTCATCCCAAAGGGCATCTTTGTGAACTCATTCAAGCCAAAAGGAGTCACAAAGGCTGGCCTCTCTCTAACACTGGGAGTCAAGGACACCTGCCAGTAACCCTTGGTAAGATCAATGGTGGTAAGATACTTAGCCCCACCCAGCTGCTCAAGGGCTTCATCTGTCCTAGGATTGGGGTAAGCATCTGACTCTGTGTGACTATTTAATTTCCCATAGTCCACATAGAACCTGGTGCTGCCATCCTTCTTTGGTACCAGCAACACTGGGGAGGCCCAGGGACTGTTGGACTCTTGAATTACCCCTAGTTCCAACATCTCCTGTATCTCCTCCCCCCTCAGAGTCTGTTTGACTTTCTCAGGTACCTTATGAGGGGCCTGCCTAATAGGCCTTTGGGGTCCTGTATCCACCTGGTGTTGCACCAGGTGGGTGCACCCTGGTTTTCCAGTGAACATGTCCCCAAACTCCTGTAACACTGCTCAGATTTCTCGAACCTGGGTAGGAGATAGCTGCTGGGACATTGCTACCCCTTCCACTGAGGTGTCAGTCCGAGCCTCACTGAGGAAATCAGTCACCAGATCTCCCTCAGACTCCTCCTGCAATCCACTGCAAATGCTCAGCACAAGGGCCTTCCTATTGGGTCTATATTATAGCATTGAAGTTTCAAAACTTCGAATGTTCTAATATCGATCCCTATTCAGTGAAAGTTGAAAACATCGAACACACAGAACAGTGAATGTTTTCCTAGGGAAAAAATTTGCTGTTCCAAAACACATACACACAACACAAGCACACCAAACAAACAGCAATCCACACACATACACCTAAAATTTTACACCTAACCCTAAGCTAAACTATACACACACCACTAACTATCCACTTACCTTAACCCAAACCCTAACCCTGAGGTCCATCACTATCGCACACTCACCTCACCCGCACCCTAACCCTAACTCACCTACCCTGCCCTAACCCTCACGTCCACACAATCGCACACTTACCTGACCCGCGCCTTAACCCTAACTCACTTAACCCGGCCTAACCCTCACATCCACACATTCGCACACATACCTAACCCACACCCTAACCCTGACTAACCTAACCCACACTCAATCGCACACTTACCTGAACCCAACCCGTAAATTTCCTCCACAGCGCTGAAAATACCAAAGCAACAGAAACGGACAACCAAATTCTTTCCCTAGGAAAAAATTTGGTTTTCTGTTGCTTCGATATTTCAGCTTTCGATGAATAGCGGTCGATATTTGAACATTCGAAGTTTTGAAACTTTGATGTTCTAATATAGACTCTCCCTATCATGGTACAGTTTCATCATGTTAACATGGTTCAATTTGTGTCCCTGCTTCCTGCCTAGCAGTTCTACCATGTAGTTAACATCATTTACCTTTCTTACCACCTTGTAGGGTTCCTCCCATGTTGCTTACAAATTGTTGTGTCTGACAGGAATGAGAACCATTACCTGATGCCCTACAGCATATTCTCTAGCTTGAGCATTCCTTTCATACCATACTTTTTTCTGTTGTTGAGCTTCTGTCAGGTTCTCCTGGGCCAGGCCCATGAGTTCCCTGAGCCTTGTCCTGAGGTTTAGGACATATGCCACAACATACTCGCTGTGAGGTTCACACCCACCTTCCCACTCATCATGAATTAAATCTACAGGTTCCCTCACCCTTCGCCCATACAACAACTCTAAGGGTGAAAAACCTGTGGATTCCTGGGGAACCTCTCTGTAAGCAAACAACAGATGGGGAAAATATGTGTCCCACTCCCTCTTAAACTGGTATGCAAATGCCCGTAGCATGGACTGGATTGTAGAGTTTAACCTCTCAACAAGACCATTAGTCTGTGGATGATAAAGGGTGTTCTTCAGGTGCTTCACCCCACAGTACTTCCACAGGCAAGCCAGCAGGTCTGACATGAAATTGGAACCTCTGTCAGTCAGTATTTCTTTTGGGAAACCTACCCTGCTGAAATTCTCTAATAAAGCATTTGCCACCTTTTCTGCCTCAATGGAGGACAAAGCCACTGCCTCAGGGTATTTTGTAGCATAATCTGCTACCACTAGGATATACTTTTTCCCTGTGGAACCTGGGGTACTCAGAGGCCCCACAATATCCATAGCTACCCTCTGAAATGGCGCCTCAATCACAAGCAAAGGTATCAAAGGAGCTCTCATCTTGTCTCCTGCCTTGCCTACGTTTTGGCACTACTCACAGGTCCTGCAGTACCCTGTTACATCTCTGGAAATTTCAGGCTAATAGAAGTTCTGCATAATATGTCTCTTTGTATGTTTTATGCTCATATGACCTGCAAAGGGAATATCATGGACTATGGCTAGAAGTGCCAGATAGTAGGCTCTAGACACTACCAACTGCTGTACCCTCTCACCTTCTAGCCCTCCCTCAGGGGTCCACTCTCTATACAGTAACCCTTTGTCCCAGTATACAGATTCCCCCTTCCCTTGAGAATTAGATGCCTCACTTGCTACCTGCCTCAGGCCTTGCAATGTAGGGTCTGAGAGCTGAGCCTGTCTCAACTCTCTCTTTGTAATTCTTCCCAGCTCCCCTGCCACAAGAAGTCTGGAATCCTCTGACAGTGGTGCCTCACTGTCAGCCTGAGTACTATTATTCACCTCTACCTTTGCAGTCACTCTGTCTAAGGGAACATCAGTACCCACAAGCAGCTGTGGCTCACCTTCAGTCTCACTGCTACAGCGTAGCTTCCTCCCTGAAGTAACCACCTCACTAGTCCTGTCTGCAAGTATTTGGTCTGTCTGGGTCTCCCCCAGGCTACTAGACCCACATGCTTGTCTCAAAGCTTGACTGTATGTAACTGCATTAACACATAGTACTGCTTCATCAAAATCCTTCCCTATCAGGACATCTGTAGGATGGTAGTTCGGTATCCCTGTTGTCTCAAGACAACCTACTATTGGCATTTTGTCTCTCCCACTTACTGGCTCCCTCACCTTTTGTTCCGCACCTTGCCTCCATGGACATCTGTATGCTACATGGCCCCACTGGTTGCATTCAAAACATTTAACCCTAGGTCCTGGATGTGTACCTGGACTAGTTGCTTCCTCTGCTACTGACAGATTCTATTGGGGCAGTCTGGGCTGCCCACCATGAGTTCCTGTAGATCCATGAGCCATACTGGGGTCCCTTTCCTGTGCAGGGATGCCATGCTTGCTAGGTGTAGGCCTCCCTTCTTCCCCAACTCCTCCGAAGTAGCACATTGTCTATCAGCTAACCAGATCCTCATGTCCTCAGGCAAAGTGCTAATGGTTTGTTCCCTCACCAAAAAGTCTGCCAGACCTTCAAAAGTGGTGACCTGACATCCACTCACCCACCTATGAAAATAAGTGCTCAGTTCAGCAACATATTCACACACACTTTCATCTGCCTTACGTCTATGCTCACAAAACTTTTTCTTATAAGTTTCAGGTGTTAGCTTAAAAAATTCTAGCAAACAGTTCTTAACAGTGGTATAATCAAAAAATTAATGATCAGCAAATTTAGACAACACAGTTACAGCTTTACCATGGAGTAAGAGGGTCAGGAACCGTGCCCAGAGGCTGTGGTCAACATCATACTGTTTACATACTCTCTCAAACATATGAATGAAACTATCAAAATTGTCCCCCTCTTTAAATTGTGGAAGAAATGTACTGACCTTTTGTATTTCTGGGGTCCAGTTACTCCCTTTCCCATTACATCCATGACTCTGGCGAAGAGTCAGCATTTCCTTTTCATGCTACCTCTGCCTTTTCTTTTCCTCAGCTTCCAGGTGTAGCAGTTTTTCATTCTCCTCAGCCTGTAGATTTCTCAGTCTCTCTGCTGCTTCTGTTTCCAAATGCCTGGCCTCCAACTCAAGTCTTTTTTGCTCCAGATGGATTTTTAAGTCCTCTGCAGAAAGGTTGAGCTGTCCATTCTCTGAGGGTGGTACATCTCCACTGCCAGTCTGATCATCCTCCTGGTTGCTGTTTCCTGATGCAGCTGTGACCAAAGCTGCAATCATGTCTGCCGTAGTCAGGTTTCCCTGCACCAGTCCTTTAGCCTGGCACATCTCAGCCAGCTGGCGCCTTGTCAGTTTTCCATACTCCTCTGCTGACATGCTGCCTGCTCTCCCGGACTAACTAAGCTAACAAAAGAAATAAAACAATGGTGAACTGAACTCTGCGTATTCACTGCGTGACTGATTTAGAGTACAAAAACACCTTCAGTGATCACTGTACACAAGCTACAGGAATTCACTATCAACACCACTACAAGCCAATTGCCAACAAATTAATATGTGGTGTGGATATCCCACCACTGCCAAAGAAATAATATGTGACACCCCTGCATTGGCCCAGCAATCAAGGAGCCTCAGTCCTCACCACTAACACCAGTGAGGGGCATCCACATAGAGGAGGATAACAAATACACACAGAGTAAAGTACAATTTCAAGAACACACAGAGATCACAGTCAGTCTGGGGCTGATTTCTCCCTTTCTCTCCACATCCCCAATAAGAATCCCCGCTGGCACAGCTATTGGGTCCAGATCTCAGCCTAGTGGGCAAGCTAAAACCTCTAGCACCGTTTCTGTACAACCAGTGCTTTATGTTCCTGCCCATGTAACTGACACACGCACACTCTGAGATATGAGTTATATACAAACACACAGACACTCCTGGGGAAGGCTGGCACAGATTCTCCAGCTGTGCCCCCTTTCTGCCCAGACTATATGGTAGTACCAGCTGCCACCACCCACTAATATCAGTTATTAATAAGGTCCTTATCAAAGGGTGTCCAATTATTACTGTGCAATATTATTATCCAACTGGTAAGTGTGACTGAACAGCAAGGCTTATTTGGGGTGGCTTGGGCAGTATCATTATGTACATGCAATGTACCCTAGAGCTTAAATTATCTCTGCACAAAACAGCCACAGTTGAAAGGTTTAAAAATATTTAATAATAAATAATAAAAACACAAGACAATACTTCTTACTACACAGTGCTATCTTCCACTCCTTGGGCACAAAACCTGACTCTAGACTCCAGTTGAAAAGTGATTCAAGTGGACCAGAGAGGTCATGTTCCATGCTATTTAGTAAGCATCCTGGGATGTTGTCAGGGCCCATCAATGCAGTATTTTTGGCCTTGGAAAGTGCATTGATGACCTGTTCCCTAGAAATGATGAAGGGGATGGATTTTGGTATGTAGTATTTTCCTTGAACTATCGGGGGAAGTGTGGCAGAGAAATTGTAGCTGAACCTGTCAGCCAAGAGGTTGGCAATGGCCTCCAGTTCAGTGTGGGTGATGCCGTTCACAGTACTGTGCATTCAAGTTTTCAATGCAGTTCTTTCCATTACAGAAACATGCTGTTAATATACTTCTATGACTTAATTTATATTAACTAGGACGTGGCACGCACACTCCCAGGGAAAATAGTTGCTTGAATTCCCTTATCTCTAATTTGATTCCCCACATCTCTTAGTAATATTATAGTAGTTCTTTTTAACTTGGACAAAGTAGGCTGGTCGGAAATACTGTATTGCAAACAATTGTCCAGATATATCAACTAGTTCTCCAAAGCTTACTTAATACTTAATACCTTGTTGTTGTTATAAACACACCATGTATAAAGTGACTGTGTATGGGATTTCCTTTTATCTAGTTTGGCAGAGTGCTATTGAGTTTTAGAGAATTCTGGCACTTATTTCCTGTTCCATTGTTTATAGATAGTTTTCTGGCACCTGGTGTGGTCAGGTTCTGCCTGGTTGGGCTCACTACACACCCCTTCCCTACCCCCAATTCTCACACCCCCCCAATAAACTTAAACGTATTTTAAACAGGCCACTCCCACCACTTAACTCCAATCAATCACACAGTTATGCTTCGCACTTCACTTCTCACACTAATCCAACTCCTACTTGCCCCCTAATTATTCTCTAATCCTTCCCCTACCCCTCCTCTCTCACTTTATTATACTTCCTATAAAATACCTTAACTTCTTATAGCTCCCTTTATTTTTCTACTTCTTAATACTTAAAACATAATAATACTACACATTGTTTTCTCCTCCTAATTCTAATCTTCTATTATATCTTCGCTGTACTTCAAATGAAAAAATGTTACTCTTATGTACTACTCTCATAATTTTCTCAATAGCTGCTCGTCTAACTTCTTATCATACTCAACTATCCATTTCTTTCTCCTCCCATGCTATTCATTTCCCTTATCCACTACAAATAAAACCTACAAGCTTTGTGATAAAACCTGGACTCTACAATATTATATGAAGTGATCTAGCTACCTAGACTTTACTCCATCTAAATAGTACACCTCACATCTCTCGCAAGTATGATAAATTCATAACTAAACTCTTTAATGCTCTGATAAACATAGCATCTCATCTTAAACTTAGTGGTGATAGTCACCGAAACCCTGGCCTTAAACCAAACTACTGGAACCCTTTAACCCACCCACATTACAACCCCAGAGGGTATTAAATCTATCCCGGAAAGGTTCTGACCTACTACTCCCAAATATGAATCTCATAAGTGTCATTGACAAAGTACAAGAACTCCATGCCAGTCCCTCACTCTACTCACCTGACATTGCTCTGCTAACAGAAACCTGGCTGAAGCCAGAAAGAAATGATAATGAAATTATCCCCTCAGGCTATAATATACAAAGGTTAGGCAGAAAAAACAAACAAGCTGGTGCTTTAGTCATTGTATTTAAAAACAACCTCATACTAGAATGCTTAGAACAAAACATCCCATATTTCAATAATGCTGTGATACTATTTATTAAACTCAAAATCAATTCCAATAAACATTTAATCATTGCAGGAAATAACGTTGCCACTATTGAACACATCCTGTACTGGACGATACTGACTCATTCTTATGAAACAATTATTATGGGGACTGTAACACTGACTGGCTCACCTGCAATTCTGAAAACCTTAGAAAGCACATCAACCTTCATGACTTCACCCAAGTTATACAAACTCCAACCAGAGTAGAGAAAACATCCAAAAGGCAGACTATCCTTGACTGGATATTAACTAACAAACACTCCCTCTCTGACAGCCTCACTGATCAACTTCTAACTTACTTACTTGGGCAACATATTAACCTTCTCAAACATACTGTTATCATCAAATCTGAAGTTAAAAAAATTCAGTCCTCAAACCTTAATCTCCACCCTCCAACTCTGTAACTGGACTCCTCTAAAGACTTTGCCCCGAGATGTTGCCTTAGACTATTTCAACTCCATTTTTCTCAACATACTAAACAAACTTGCACCATCTAGAACCATAAGAACAAAGTCAGATTATGTCCCATGGCTAACTATGGAAAGTAGAGTGCTACTTAAACTCAGGGATAAGGCCTGGGATCTATGGCATATAAACAAATCACAAATAAACTGTGAATCATATCAACAATTCAGAAACAAAGCCAAAAAGCAAATCAAACAAAACAAAACAAAACAAAAAAAACTATTACAGTGACATCCAAATAAAACATTAGAACAACCCACAAAACTTCTGGTCAGCAATTAAAAAACTGCTCCAACCAGGGCAAACTTCAGCACCAACTCCTTCATCCACTAATAATTTAGATATTACTGCAATACAGTTTAATATATACTTCACTAAAACCATACCATCACTCTTAAAAAACAACTGGTCTTCTCATCCAACCATTCCTTTAGCATCCAGAAAAGATGACGATACCTTTAATCCTGTCCCAACAAATACCATAAAAATTTAAGCCTACAACCATAGCAGGTGGCAACTTAGCAACAGAATATCTTAAACTTTCAGCTGATGCCATCTCCTACCCTATCTTCATTCTCTTCAACTGCTCGATCTCTGAAAACCATGTTCCACTTATTTGGAAAATGTCAAACATAATCCCCCGACACAAAGGAGGTAACTCAAATTAACTCTCTAATTATAGGCCTATAGCTATTTTATCTCCACTACCCAAAATACTACAAAAATGCATTCACTCAAAACTGTTGGACTATCTTTTAACTAACAATCTTTTCGCCCACTCACAGCATGAATTTCATCCCAACCATGGCACCACTTCTGCCCTTAAAAGTTTTACTAATACTGTCAATTAAAATAGGAACAAAGGTAAACTAGTTTCATTTATCTTTCTAGATCTGTATAAGGCTTTTGACACCATCTCACACCACAGACTTCTATCTGTACTCTCTGATCTAAAACTCAGTTGCTCTGCTCTTGCATGGTTCCAGAGTTATCTAGGTGGTTGACAGCAAGTTGTTACATGGCAACAAGATCTCTGTCCTTTAATGCCTGCTACTCTGGGGGATCAGGTTCTGTCCTAGGACTCCTCCTCTTCACCATCTTTTTTAATAATCTTCATTCTGCTACCCACCTTGCCTCCCTTGTCTAGTATTCAGATGATTCTGCTCTTATCTGTGCTGCTCCTACCCTACAACAACTTAACGATATAACACAACAGTCATTCTCTGATTTACAACTAACTCTGCCCCCTTAAAAAAATACTCAAAAGCCATTTATTCATCAATTGGCTCTGCTCATGCACTAGCCCTGGCTGGCTCACACTTCTTCCTCAGTACTGCTCTATCCTAATATTACTTCAATAGTACTAAATGCTTTCCATCTAACCCATCTTTCTGTTACTTACTCTACAAATTGAGATACCAGCTATTACTATTCCAAAATTGTACTTGAACCTTTTTGTTAATCTAATAATCCCCTATGACATATCTTATTAATAGTGTAACTTCTCTGTTTAAAATTCTGTAGCTAAATATTTATGTTATATATCCATGTATTTTGGCTTTGTTTTTCTGCATATCCATGTAATTAAGCTTTAATTTATTTGTATCTATGCAACTTATGTTTTCTTGGCTTTATATAAATATATCTATATATATATATATATATATATATATATATATATATATATATATATATATATATACATATACACACACACACACACACACACACACACACACACACACACACACACACACACACACACACACACACACACACACACACACACACACATATATATATATATATATATATATATATATATATATATATATATATATATATATACACACATATATATATATATATATATATATATATATATATATATATATATATAACATTTTGTCTTTTGTCTATGGAGCTATTCTCCCTGAGCCTTCACTGAAAATGAGGGATGCATTACATGCTTGGTGTTAAGATAATGCATGCATGGTGGTTATAGAACTCCACCAATGCTGAGTCTGGTCTTCCCCCATTCATGATTTTCATGGGTGAGATACCAGAGTACACCCAAAGTCCAGACTGTATTCTTTTGGGGGATAAGAGGGATCCATCTTTATTATTTGAAGACAATGTTGTCCTGTTAACCTCAATGGATTCATAGGTGAGTACTAGGCTAATGACCACTAGGACCTTTTTAAGCCCAGCCATGCATCCCAAATCTCTTACAAGTTCTAGGACCCTTGATAACTACAAGCAGGGGTTAGTGAGGTGAAACATTTACCAGCAGGGGCCTGGGAGATGAACCATTTACAGGTTGCCTGTGTCCACTAGAGACATAGGTGCCAAACCAGGGATGTTCCCCTTCCAATTGTCCAGGTTACACTTGAATTGGGTCAGGGAAGAACTCTGTTTCACATGGCTGGAGTGCCTGTTCCATAGAAGGGGCAGTCTTTGGGATACATACCTGCCTCTCCAGCAGGTCCTGCTTATATCACAGGCAGTGTTTAAGTCTTTAGAATGGGTAATTCTGGTGCTTATGTCCTGTATTCTTTTATTGAGGAATATGTGGAATTTCCAGTAGTTGGATGTATCTGGTTAGGTACATACCAAAGGGAGCATTGTACTCAATGATAGGTCTGATGAATGCCAAACACAATGGAACAATAACCATCTTGGAGCTAGATGGCATACCTTTGTTTATAAGTTGCACAACATAGAATGATTTCCTCAATACTGTGGACATGTGATGGTCAAAGGCTAGATTACTGTCTGTGTGTGTCCCCAAGTCCTTGACTACTGGGTCAACCCTTTGGAGTGTGTTGTCAATATGACAGTTAACAGGGGTGGATGACTTCCAGAAGGATACTATTATGCATTTCTTGGCATTCATTTTTAGTCCATGGCTCTGATGCGAGTTATTTGTCTGTCAGCCTTTCCTGGAGAACATTTTTGCTAGTGGGGGATTCTACGACTGCTCCTAATTTGCAATCATCTGCATATTTAATCAGTCAGAAACTCTTGACATTGGCCTTGACTTCAGAGAAGTAAATACTAAAAAGGAGCAATCCCAGTACTGATACCTGATGGACTCCATTTGTCACTGGCCTCGTTGTAGAGGTGGACTCTGTAATTTTAACTTCTTACTGATTCTGATCTCCATTCTGCATTTGAACATTGCACACTCACTGCAGTGCTGTTGAGCACGATACATTCCTTTATGACTTTGTTTTTTATTTTATTTTTTCCTTAATTTCCTCATTCCTTGAGGAATGCTATGACGTTCTGTGCTTCGTTGTCTAGCTTGTGGGTGTAACCGAGCAGAAAGCCCAGAAGCTAAGCAGTGTGCAGTTAGTGCTCTTCTTACAGGAAGTCACAACAATATCTGTTTTGACAGGGACATTGTGGCAGAAACACTTTTGCTAAGTTAAAAAAAAAAGGTTGGAAATGTGCCTCTGGATGAGTGGTACCCTAGGTCACCTGTGCTTAAGACCGACTATGCTGCTTGGAATGAAACATAAATATTACCTTTTAGGTAATACCAAAACATTGTCACAAGTTCTTCACCAATCACTCCCTGTTTTACAAAACTTACTTGCAGAGTATTCTTCCAGATAGCTTTATTGCTGGTTATAGTTTCTGTTGCTGATAAAGCATACAATAGTTCAGTATATTATACACAGCGCTTGTGGAAAACACACAACATTTAACAACTTCAGTCTCGATAGCAGGTAGATGCTTTTCCTGCAGACAGCACACACCACATTAGCGATCCCACTTCTTTCTTTATTTAGCCAACAAGAAGTGACTGGTATATGTGTTGCTTTGTGCACATTCGTTACTTTAATTTTGTGGTCTAATACCTGTATTTTTCTTTAAATGAACAGTCATTTTCTACTTATTAAGGGACTACCTCATGGAAAAGAGTTAGTTGCTATCACAAAGCTGTTTTAATTTTCCAGGGCTATTTGCTTACTGTCAAGTTTTTATGGAGGCACTTTTAATTAAATATGTTTTTAAAATAGCCTTGGATTAACATATATATAGTTCTCTTATGGAAACTGTCTCCTAATTTGTGCGCTACCATCTCCTAATTCATGCACTACTGTCTAGGAAGCCGTGTCTACTGTTCTGCTTTTTCGTTAAATTATACTGATGTGTTTCATTTAATGACCAACTCTGATTTAGCCTTACAATAACTTTGATTCAGGGCTCCCTACTGAAATGTTATGACTTGAAATGTAGTGTCCTGAAACACCACAAAAATAAAGACAAAAACACGGAAGAAGAGTTAATACTGAACATCTCTCTTCTCCTTTAAACTTGCTTTTCACTCTACAGTGTGGAGGACAAGGCTCCCCTATTCCCCCTAACTTATATATACTAACTCCTAGATAGCCATACCTCAGAGAAAAGTGAATACTGCAAGAAATTTCACTCTTGGACTTAGTGTATGTAAGTTCAGATTTGTGATCATTCAGTCACCACATTCAGGGATGTGGCATTCCGAGTGCCACGATTTCAAACAATTACTGTGATTCAACACTATTTGCATTACTGTAGCTGCCTCAGAACTTTAAATTGATTGTGCTACTAGTTTTAAATAACAGTTGATAGCTATTTTACAGTATCTACTCCAAACATTTGGAAGGGACTGTCCCAGAACTCTCCTGCTGGCCTTCTACCCTCAGTCTACTGATTGTGTTTCATATCTTAGATGTAGGTAAATAGTAGTGGCTGTGGCTAATCAAGCAGGAGACTGGGGGGATTTCATTTGTCATATGCCCTGAGCTGTGGTACACTGAGAGTGAAGCATCATGGGAATATGCCACTGTGTCACAGTACCACGAGAGTCAAATTGCTATCTTCAGCCAAATTATCTAGATATTCCTCCTCTGGAGCCCTGCTTATGGCTGTACTCTTTAATGGCAAGTTGATCCATAATACCCATCCATCCACAACCCTTTTTTCCCCAATTTTACACATGGGGTCAGACTAGAGTGTCACATCAACAGTGACAATCATCATGAGCCAGTATTCACACCGCCAGGTGGCTTTGTCAGGGTTTTTGTTTTTTTGGTCTCCAGTGTTAATTGCTACTATGCTATTTGATTGCTACTTTTTGTTTTTGTTATTATAATGTCTATTGCAGTTTATCTTGTATTTTGTTTATGTTTGGAGTTTTTCTCCTTGGGCCTCCTCTGAAAAATGGCTTTTGCCCACTCAAACTAACATGGTTAACAAATGTCAAATAAATAAAAAATAAATAATAATTTCTCATTTGCTTCTTATGATTTACTTGGCATTTTTCATTGAACCTTGGCTGGAAAAATAGGTAGGACCACAATGATCTTTTTCTCTTCTTCCAGGTCTTGGTGTCACTCATAGCTCTGTGCAAGTAAATATCCATGGTGAGGCAGCCAATTATCTTTCATCAGTCTTTGAGGAAACCCAGGTAGATGCTGGAAATTCCAGCTCCTTTGAGTATGTCTTTGTAGAAGGAGAGCATTGCAGATTTCACCTGGTATATCATTCAGTTGGTAAACCCAGAGTACTCTGATCTCAATAACTTGGTGTATGCTTTTGGGAAATTTTAATGTGTGCATTGATTGTAACACAAATTAGCTCACTATGGAGTTTCTTAGTCTTTTACAGAGTTTTGGCTTCATTCAGGTGTTTACCGCAGGTATCTATTGATCCCCCCTACTCTGAGGTACAGCAGCCTTGCAGTTAGTATATGTAAACAATGACATGCTAAGGGAGCAAGGCTTCTCCTGCAAAAAAACACTTCAGTATCTGATTTTTTTTTTGAATAGCAGTTCATTCTTCAACGTGTCAGGACTCACAAGATTGTGACTCGCATTTCTGACAGGGTGCTGATTACTGCTGTTCTAGCTTGGTTTGGAAGTTACAGGTTTCCTGGTGGAAGCAGTATCCTGCAATGACCATCACTTGGTACATTACAGTCTTGGCCTCACACAGATTTCAGTGTCTCATATTGATCTTGTTCAATGCAGAAATCTAGATCTATTGATAATGTCACTCTGCATTTTGGACTGGCTCCTAGAAGAGGGTTAGTGCAAATGATCCCGAGGCATTCATTGTTGAGCTTGGTGCGCTGGAGTCTGTTTCCAAAGTGTGTGCATGCTTCCATCTACCACTTGACATGAGTTGTGGTTTGATAATGAACTAAGTACAATGTGGAAAATGATAGACATTGCAAAGAATGTGGTTGGAGATCTGCCTTTTCAAGGACAAAGTTAGACTGATGAGAATTATCAGGTTTATTTATTTAACATTTGTTTACTGGCAAAGTCCAACTTGGAAATAGCCAATTTTCAGCAGAGGCCTGAGGAGAAATGCTCCAGATGCATGTCTTTGTAACATGGGAGGAAACCCACACAAACACAGGGAGTGCATGCAGACTCTGCACAGAAAGTACCCAGCCGAGAATCGAACCAGAGAACCTCTTGCTGTGAGGCAACAGCATTAACCGCTGCACCACTGTGCCCTTATCAGAAGAAAATCTCATGTTTGAAGGCACCTTATTGTTCAGCTTGATTGATTGATTTATTGATTGATTTTTGTTTGCTGAAATTGACTGCATGAGTGAACTGGTCCAACAATCCTTTTAAGTCGTGAACCGTGTACTTTAGGGTAAGAATACATAAATTACAGTTGTTAGTAAGTGTTTACATTTGTTAATTTATACAGGGATCTGAGTTGACAGTAACAACTTTGATTTACAATTAAGTTATAGAAATGCAGTTGACAATAACAACAATTGCTTAAGTTATAGAAATGCAGTTGACAGTAACAATTTTAATTTGCATTTTACAATTGGTTAAGTTATATAATAAATATGAATTTATAATTATAATATATGGCTTTGTTTGTTCATTGTGGATAGACAGGTTTAAGAAAAAATAGTAAAATCAAGTTCATATGCTGTAATAGGATTAGTTATAATCCAGTTTAAACACGAATTATAAGGCATAAAGGCTGCTACCAGGCTAGGAGAATGAATTGTAGCCTTTAGGAAGAAGCATTACTTTGCTTTCTATATACAATATATGCAGAAGTGGGTAAGCAGTCGTGTTATGTATTACTCACTACTCTCAGTATGGTTGAGCTGGGGTAACAGGTATTCATAAGGACATTACCCGTTCTCCCTGATATTTACAAGATATTACCCTTTGGAGATGATCTGCTAGAGATGATTTAAATCCTTGCAATATATCCTGGCATTTTATTTCAGGAATTTGGCTATTCCATAGGGCAGGTTCCAGTCTGGAGAAAGCACAGTGTCCAATAGTTGTTTGGAAAAGTTCCATTCAGTGAGAGAACATTTTTTTGGCTGCTTCTCGGGAAGTATACCTGCTCTGTTAGTGGAAATGTACTCCTTAAAGGGGATGGGGGGGGCAATTATCTCCCTTTAAGATTGTGTATATCAGTCTGCCAAGTAGGTAAGAGGGTCTTTTTGTTATTGGTAGCCATTTCACTTTCTTAAGAAGGTTGCAGTGGTATGAATGAGTTCTGTTGCATCAAATCATCCAGCTATGCATTTTTAGGTGGTGGCAGGCCAGTGCAACCCAGACTGTTTTATCAGCCATAAAGTTTTGTAACTGACCAATGTGAGGAATGCGCATGGTTCTTTGTGTAGAAGATTGCTGAATTTTCCCATGGAGCAATCCAGTGGGAATTCTTCAGAATTTTGCTAGGCTGAAATTGGCTATGATCAGTATGAATAGGTTATGAAGTCAGTTTTATCCATGTGTCCAACATAGTTCAGGTTGAATACTGACCCTACAACGTCAGTTAATTCTTGCTTTGAATCAGTAGGTCCAGTTATTTTACAAATTCTCTAGCCATCCTTGAGGACTGAACTGTTTCCATCTCTGTTTAGAGACACTGACAACCCCAGTTCTTAAAATGCCAGTGCTTGATCTGGATATATTGGAACATTACAACTTCCACCTACAATCATCTTTTTATAGGTTATGTTAACGAGAACGTTGATTGATCTAGCCAAGGCATTCAACAGTGTAAACTGCGCTGTGCCCGAAATTGTCCCATTGTGATCAGTGCACTCCTCTAATAAATATATAAATGGACAAACAAACTAATCAATAAAGAAACCATACTGTTTTTTCACTAGTTTCAAGCTTCAACACATCATCTATGAAGTTGTTTTCTAGCTACTTTTCTGATAGAACCTTCGTTGTTCAGAGTAATCGTGAGCTATCCTCACCCTATAATACTGTGGCATACCACTAGGATCAATCTTAGGCTCCCTTCTCCTTAATCTATTTATTAACCACCTCCATCTTGAGATCAGACTCTCAAGCCTTATTCTCTATGCAGATTATGTAATATTCTTTGAATCTGGCCAAACATATATAATAATTATTGCTAAACTTCAAATAACTCAGAATAATCCGAGTGTTTGGCTAAATAATAAACAACTAACATTAAACCTTAAAATAATTAGAGTGACATTTTTTGTTAGTCCTTCAGCAATCAACAAATTCCCAGGGTTTAGCTACTCTGCTAACATGCAGCAGGCAGTCCAGTGCATGCATAATTTTAAATACCTTGATCTTTTACTAAACATGCTAACTCACATTATTGACACAAAAGCAAAAATAAACCCAGTTCTGTATGGCTGTTGTAAAATCTTCTATTACCTCACCAGGGAAGGAAGATCTGCTGTAGATAAAACCATCCTAGTGCCACAACTGGAATGCAGAGGTTTGTCCATGCTTATTCTTCAAAAGGAAAAACGTGGAGACTTTCAAATAATCTCCAACAAGATATTTCATTTCATTCTCCTTTGCCTTAAAGCATAACACTACAATAGTACTCTCAAGAATGCAAGCTGGCTTCCAGTGCAAGAGAGAGGGAATGCAACAGCGTGCAACATGATGCAACAGTGTGCAACACCATGCAACAGCATGTAACATCATACAACAATGTGCAACACCATGCAACAGCATGCAATACCATACAACAGCGTGCAACAGTATGCAACAGTGTGCAACACCATGCAACAGCATGTAACATCATACAACAATGTGCAACACCATGCAACAGCATGCAATACCATACAACAGTGTGCAACACCATGCAACAGCATGTAACATCATACAACAATGTGCAACACCATGCAACAGCATGCAATACCATACAACAGCGTGCAACAGTATGCAACAGTGTGCACATCTACTCTTGCTCGATTTTATACATAAGACCCTGTATAACTGCACTTCAGCTATTCTACAATCCAAACTAGTACCCACAGAAACATGCGTCCATTTCCATTCCTATGCAGATCATGCAGTAGTACTTAGTAGGACTTGGCAAAAGGGATGGCTGCTCTGCACACAGCCTGTTGGGGTGCATTTGGCACCTCAGAAAAGTTACTGATTGGGTGTGAGTAGAGTAACAACAATTATTTGATAAGCCAAGGCTATCATGGCTAATTAAATGAATGCATTCAATTGTTTGCCAGTGTGTGTAACTGTAGCGAGTATAAGCTGTTTGTGTAATTACAGAAAGATTTTTTTGGTCCTCAACCTCAGAAAACTTTTCTTTAGTTTTTGGATTCTCAGCTTCTCAGCAAAAAGCAAGACTTGTATTCCTGCTACATGCATACACCTATAATGTCGCATACATCCACCGCTAGTAATTTTGGGAATCTCTGTATTCCTGCTACATGCATACACCTATAATGTTGCATACACCCACCGCTAGTAATTTTGGGAATCTCTGTATTCCTGCTACATGCATACACCTATAATGTCGCATACATCCACCGCTAGTAATTTTGGGAATCTCTGTATTCCTGCTACATGCATACACCTATAATGTCGATAATGTCACATGCATCCACCGCTAGTAATTTTGGGAATCTCTCTTACTGCATTTCTGACTTAGTATCTCCTTGAAATAATCCTCACCATTTGCAAATAACATACATGTTGCACTCCATGTATTCTTGTTCTACTTTGTTAATTTATATTTCAGAGCAATATAAAGATAGCTCACTTTTCTGCTCTTATATGCCTTTATCTATTCATGAACTACTCTAAGCGTATGAGCAACCGTGATCAAGTATTAGAAAATGTTAACAGTTTTACTTCTGTAAACTCAGCTTATTTTCTTAGTATTTAATTTTCTTTTTGTAAGCTTTTATTATTATTAGCCATAATTGTAAGAAAATAGAATAATTAAAAAGGAACATTTTCTTTCTTGAATGACACAACAAATTTCTCAGTCAGCTGTATCCAATATTTACAAGACATGTCTATGACCAATTGATAGTGTTAAGCAAATTAGAACTGTAAAAGGAAAAAAAGAGTAATTGCTACATTCATAAAACTTTGTTACATCACAGTAAGCAGACTTGAGTGATAAGCAGTTCTGAGCAAGCCGTATCCATACTATATACAGGCTGCACATAGTGGACATGCAACAAATAGTGGGCATATGTTGACCTTGTTTGCAGCCCTTTGGGAGTTGTGGAGTACCTATCCTGGTGGATACAAAGGTATGTGTGGCTTTACATATGTTAACTAAAGGGACCTTTCAGTGACCCACTGGGGACACAGTAGGGGGTATGTCAGGCATCAGCCTTAAAAACACTCCATCAGTGAACTGCAAATTGTATCACATCATCAACTCTCAGGTAGTCTGCAATGCACAGGGCATCATTTACAATGTATGTGCACACCACCCAGGCAATTTCCATGGCACACCTATCATCTTTATTAATGGTTTGCAAGGGGGGCCATCTGAGACTATGCTGAGTGACATAGTTACAGACCATGTTTCTGAAACAGTATTTTTGCCAAGAGGAAGAACATATATACAAGTGTAAATTCCCAGGTTCAAAGGATTTTCTTTTGTAAAGCTGTTTTGATTGAATTCACATTTTTTTCTTATTGTCATAAGGTTTTCTTTTGCAGAAACTGTTTTGATTAAATTCACAACTTTTTTTTCTTGTTGTCATAAGATGGATATCCCAGGTAACCTGGAATCAGTAGTTGATTTAATTAATCAGTATTACAAGAGGGACAAGTTTGTTTGCGTGTGTATGTGTGGTATCAGATACAGTTATCTCCCAATATGCTTTCACAGGTTGGAGAGGTAGTGACTAGACAAGTGTGTCTCCAAAACGATGTGAGAGGTAACTTCATGCAAGGTATAGAAAACTCTTCACTTGCCTCTGAGTGGAGTAAAAAACAGTCATTGTCTCACATGATACAGACAAAATTATGTAAATTCACTACCATTCTCAATTCTAGCCAAAGTTAAATTTAATTTTAAAGAAATCAGGTGTGACTGAGGAAAAAGAGGGTTGTAATTGAAAGACATTTCTGTTGTTTATGTTATTCATTAGCTTGAGTTAAGATCTATACAAGCAAACCAGGGAAAGGTGTTATATAGATGAAATTTAGGGCTGCCCCGTGTAGCACTAATAGACAGAGACAGCTCTTAAATGCTTTATCCTATGCATGGGTCCTCTCAAATTATCTATTGTATTTTCAGTTATTTTCATTGCAGCCGCGGTGGTGCAGCAGTAGCGTTGTTGCCTCACAGCAAGAGGTTATCCTGTTTGATTCTCGGCTGGAGTGCCTTCTGTGTGGAGTCTGCATGTCCTCCCCGCGGTCGAGTGGCCTTCAAAAGACATGCGTAGAATGGGCTTGCCTTCGTTGAAGGTTGGGCGTCGGGCTGGTAACTCGGCACCATAAAAATCTACTGCCAATCATTAGCGGACTGGAGTTCCGCTGTTGCAACCCCTAACCGGGAAAAGCAGAAAAGACAAACAACAACATTTTCAGTTATTCTCATTAGGGGTAATATATAACTATTGGCCATGGGATGGGTAAGGCCAGAATATAACCAAACGGGATGGGTTATTTCAAGCACAAAAAGAGAAATTGTCTAGGCTTGTAAGGGCAGCTAACCTAGTGCTTACTTATGAACCTAAATATTTTGAATGACACAATTTTTAATGTTTGCAATAAAAAAAAATCAAGTAAAAAATCCAGGATATGTGAAAGAAAGAAGATTCAGGGTTCAGTTCCTGGCCAACTAGTAACTAAGAATAAAAAACAAATCCACCTTGTAAAGCAGAAAAGTCAACTCCAAAAAAGAAACACACACAAGCAATTTTTATTTAATTAAGCTTTTAATTTACAAGTAGCTTTTCATCCTTAAAGCTCATGGTCTTCTTCAGAATAAAAAATCAGTCACCAAAATGTACTTATGTAGGGATACATTAACTAGATAATAGGTATCTAATAAAACAATTAAGGAACTTTTTATAGAAATAAAAGGGGACTCTTAAATAGAAAGCATATCCAGATAAAAACAATACTTTAATAATGATCATTTAAAACAGTGCAGTTAGTAATAAACTGAATGATAAATTGAATAATAAAAAACTAAGATTATGTAGCAATATTACATAACATTATAAAATTTTCCAGAATAAAATATGTTATATACATGTGTGAACACATAAAAATACATAAAAAACATTCCCTAAAAGGAGCCCATATAGTAATAAATAAGTGTATGCTTACGTCACTTATTTTTCTGAAATACTATTTATACATACAATTTGAATGGCTGAAATAAAATAATAGTTTATTGGCTCCTTGTTTTAAAACAGGACCTATAGAGGTACTTTCATTAATGCTTGGGGAGTTTGGTTAATCTTGCCTTAATTGCAATATCAGTTCTCTTAACTCAATGTAGTCTTTCCATGGACCTCCCCCTAGGATTCTGTATTATTTTTTCCAAAATAATAAACAAAAATGTCTTGAAGCCCATGCGTACCATCGAGTGCCTATATAAGGCATTTTGTGGCCACATTTTAGGATGTAACTCTGGAAGTGACACTAAGCTGTACTGTGAGTGTTTCTGGAATGATGGACATTAAGGGTGAACTAACCAGATTAATTAGTTTTTTTCTGAGTTCTTGAACAACATGCAGCATGGAGAGGTTCACAATAGAGCATGGACATTACTGAACTGGCAGTTTGTTTCAGAAACCAGACTGGATATGAAAGGGACATTTCCGGCACAGGGGAACTGCCATTCAGAATGCAAAGGTACTATTAATATCAATACTATTCCAAATAATGAAGAAAGGGTTTTTAATCAAGAAACTCCTGTTCAACAACAAAACATAAGTAGTTCCTTTAATTTCAAAGAATGGTTGAAGAGAGATTCTTCCCCGTTGGCAGAACACTACCATAGGTCCACAGGTGGTGGATGGGAAAACATAAAGGAGTGGATTAACATGTTAGAGAAAACATTTATTTCAATTAAGGAGTATACAATTAGACAATCTGTATTTAAATGAATCTGTATGTGTTCTCTGGGTACCCCAAGGTTTAAGATGCTTTAAGTTTCCAAAATGCGGTAGTTCCTGGCATAAAATGTCATCATGACTTACTTGAACTGTTCGATAGGCAAGGACTTGAATTATTGACTCTTGTAGTACAAAACAACAAAACGATTATTGCTGTACTGATGGTTGAAGTGGATGATTTATATAATAAGATTAAAAATGATCTTTTATATGCTATTATATTACAGAATATGACAATGTGTTTTTGAGAGTTGATTCCCATGTCAATAAGATTAAATTTGGAAAAACAAAAAGTTAGTGAGGGATAAGTCACAATATGAGATGGGAGAAGCTTTCCCAATTAACACTAAAAATAACATGATCTCTTTACAGGGTTTTAACAGTGCATATAACAATACCTAGGATAACAAATTAGGTCCTAACTTGCCATCTAATGAAGAGGTGTTCAGAAGTGAGAACATGACAATGCCAATTTTGAGATAGCTGACCATTTAGAGTTCCCTCCCCTCCAGCGATTGGAGAGACTGGCAAGCAAAGCACATGCCCATCAAGAGAACATCATGAGTTATTCCAATATGAAACAGGGAGGTTATTAGACGAGGGGTCCGGCCAGGACAGGGAGAGGGACAAACAGGGATTGTTGGAGGCAGAAATAACATTTAGTTTCAGTTAGCATCCTGAAATTATTAAATGTAACAACTTCACTATATATAATTATAGTAGTGTAATGATCACAGATGAATACTTTTTTTGATTTGAGAAGGGCTTCACCTTTGTCTCCAACCCAAGATACAATTTTGCTGATTCTTTGATAGAATTCAAGTTATTCATTAGAAAATTAAACTTTACTATTAAATTTAATGACTGCCCTTGTGATGGAACTAATGACAGGTTGAAAAAGAAAAGTTTGGATATTTTATTTATTTAGCATTTGTTTACTGGGAAAGTCCGACTTAGAACAAGGCAATTTTCAGCGGAGGCCTGGGGACAAACACTCCAGGCGCATGAGTTTGTAATGTGGGAGGAAACCGGAGCACCCAGAGGAAACCCACACAAATGCATGGAGGACATGCAGACTCCGCACAGAAGGCACCCCAGCCGAGAATAGAACCAGAGAACTTCTTGCTGTGAGCCAACAACTCAAACTGCTGCACCACTGCACCATTCAGTATATGTCTATACCCAACCTATTGTTCAGGTTTTTTCTAATAGTTGTGAATATGGTATTTACCAGCAATATGCTTTAGGTAATATGAAGTCAAAGAAGTACAAACTTAAAAGGGAAGAATGCCAATTGTTGGAGGAAATAAAAAAGAATCATTCCATTCATGTAATAAAGCCTGACAAGGGTGGGGGTTTGTTTTATTTGACAACCTTACTTATTCAGGTGAAATATTAACAATTTTAAATGAAACAGGGTCCTATACTTCAGCTTCGTCATTGAGGTAAATGTTTCTTACTTTAAAATTAACCAATATTTGGAAGACAGACTAATTCAACATGCCATGGACTTGGATACATATCATTTTCTAAAAAAACCTAACCCAACAATGCCAGTCATTTTTGGAATCCCAAAAATACACAAGAACTTAATTAATCCTCCTTTCAGGCCAACTGCATCTGTAGCAGGTTCTAAAATGTATCCATTTGCAGTAAAGGTGGATAGATTTTAAAATCTGTACAAGACGCACATGATACGTGAATCATGGGGTTTCCCGGGGAGGTTAAAGCCTAATTGCTGGGACAATGATATTGTCTTTTTAACAGCTGATGTCATAGATTTATTTTATTGCATTCCCCACCATATAGGTCTGGAATTATTTCATGAAGCACTAGCTTTGATTTTTTGACAACAGATCAAACTTGATTAATAATGGACTGCACAGAAATAGTATTGGAAAACAATTATATTTGGTTTGAAGGTGAGATTTTCACACAGATAAAGGGAGTATGCTGCCCCATTTTTGCGAATTTGGTGATGCTGTCTTCAGAAAGGCACTTTTTGTTTACATCTGAATATCAGAAATACATAAAACTGTATTTATTTTATGGTCAGGGGCTATGGTGGTTATCCCAGACTTTATTAACTACATCAAGCAGTCTATATCTTTTCTAAGGTTCACCCATCAAACAGAGGTAAAACACATGAATTACTTAGATACAATAATTATAAAAACAATTCTACAGGATTCTCATCTAGCTACTTGCACTATGATAGTGCCCATCCCTATATATAAAAGAAAAGTCTGGTTAAAGGCCAGTTTGTAAGAGTGGCACATGTAGTCTCAGAGAGAGAATTATTTGATACGGAGAGGGTCAAATTAGAAAATATGTTCATTGAAAGACAATACCCGATATCCTTGGTAAGATCTATTAGTGATGAGATCTCCAGAGAGTGGGGTAAAAGATATTGCCCCTTTTTAAGAATTGGCCTTGACTTCTCTGGTACTGGTAATATCAATTTTGATAACAAGGAAATGCTTTTAAGTAGTTCAAACAGCATTGACCCCCCCCCCCATGCACATAATGAATTGGACCAGAAAGACCAGTCCATCAATTACTCAAGAGCCCTTATCTTACAGTATAACAAAGGGTACAACATTGTAAAAGACATAGTAAGGAAGCATTGCTGCATCCTGACTAGTGATGATAGGCTAATAAGGAAGTATTGGTGCATCCTGACTAGTGATGATAGGCTAATAAGGAAGTATTGGTGCATCCTGACTAGTGATGATAGGCTAATAAGGAAGTATTGGTGCATCCTGACTAGTGATGATAGGCTAATAAGGAAGTATTGGTATATCCTGACTAGATATGATAGGCTGAAGAATATAGTAGGAGTAAAACCAATGTTTACTTACAAAAGAGCTAGTAATATCAAAAATATTGTGGAAAGGAAGAACTCCCACTTCAAAGTGAAAAGTAGAAAAGTTACAAAAGATGTGGGTGTTTTAGCCAATGCAAATACATTTTAGAGTGTCAACAAATTCAACTTAATAATAGCTTGAAATAAGTTGTCTTTGCACAAATGGAAATTGCTTAACAAAGAGGATAATATACTTAGCAACCTGTTCTACCTGACCAGCTTTTTATGTTGTTTAACTGAAAGGCAGCTGAAAAAACATATTTATGAACACAATTGCGGCATCCTAAAATGTAACCAAAAACACCTTATATTGACACTCAATGGTATGCATGGGCTTCAAATACTTTTTGTTTATTATTTTGGAAAAAACTAATACATACACCTGGGGGGTCCATGGAAAGACTACATTGGGCTAAGACAACTGATATGGCAGTTAAGCCTAGATTCAACACAGTCCCTAAACATTAATGAATGTACCACTATAGGTCCTGTTTTAAAACAAAGACTTAATAAACTATGATTTTATTTGAGCAGTTCAAATTGTATGCATAAGTAATAATTCAGAAAAACAAGTGACATTAGCATACACTTATAGGTTTATAGGTTCATAGGTGTGTACTAGGCTAATAGCCCTGGAGCCTTTACAAGCCTAGCCCATAGAAGTGCCCTGGCATCATGCCACCTGACTTTAGTTCCCAGTGCCTCTATTAAGTAGACCCACTAAAGTGATCCCTGGGGTGAACTTTCTATTTCCAATCCACTCATCAAGATTTGTCTTGAAGAGGGCCAGTGAGGTGCTCTGCTTGACATGTATTGTATGGGAAGTCTATTCCAGATCATGGGCAGTTTCTGAGTTATGAACCTGTCCCTCCAGCATGTTCTGTTGATTTTGGTAATGAGGTTGAGATGTCTGGACAGTGTGGTGTGGAGGGATTTGGATTTCTTTAGATGTAGCATTTCTAACAGAGCTGTGTCAGACATGGCTTTGTAAGTCAAGCATAGATCGCCTCTTAGTAGACGATATGTGACAGAGAATAACTGGAGTTTGAGTCTGTCCATGTAGGGCATGTGTTTAAGGCCTAGGATCCTTTTCATGAGGTATTTTTGTGGCCTTTCAAGCTGTTGCATGTATACAGTGAGGTACATGCCAAATGTGGCATTATACTCAATGATTGGTCTAATGAGGGAAGAATAGAGAGAGATGATGACCTCTTTCTTCCTGGATGCAAAACCCTTGGCAATGAGATGTGCCACATAGAAGGACTTTCTGACCACAGTGGCAATGTGGTGGTCGAAGGAGAGGTTGCTGTCAACCTGTGTCCCCAGATCTCTTATAATGCCTTCAGTGTTCAGTGGGCTCCCATCGATGTGGTAATTAGTGGAAACAGTTTTTCCCATAGAGAATAACGACACATTTTTGGCATTAAACGTAAGGCTGTGGTTTCAATACCAGTCATTAGTCTCAGTGTGGCCTTTCTGTATGATGTCTACATCATTTGGGAAGTTAATAATGGCTCCAAGCTTGCAGTCGTCTGCGAACTTGGTCAGCCAGAGTCCCTCCGTGTTGGCCTGGACTTCTGAGAAGATGCCAAACAGGAGAGGACCCAGGACTGATCCCTGTGGGACTCCACTTGTGACTGGTTGGGAGTCTGACTTGAAGTCCGCTACTTTCACACTGTGGGTTCTATCTGTGAGCCAATTTGCAATCCACCTAGTGATATAGGGGTTGATGCTTAGTTTGGTGAGTTTATTGATAATTCCTGAGTGGGGAATGTTATTTAGGTTCATAGGTTCATAGGTTCATAGGTTGATACTAGGCTATCTGCCCTAGGGCATTTATAAGCCTAGCCAGAGTGTGTTTGGCTTTCGCCACCCTTTTAGATTAGTTGACTGTGCCTCTGTATAGTAGGTCAGAGAAGATAGCCCTTTTGATGTTAGTTTACTGTGCCTCTGTCTAGTAGGGACACAGAAGAGATCCCAGGAGTAAACCTGCGATCTCCCATCCACTCGTCAAGATTTCTCTTGAAGAGGGTCATTGAGGGACTCTTCCTAACATGGATTGGGATTTTGTTCCAGAGTGAGGGGAGCCTCTGGGATATGAATCTGTCCAGCATGTCCTATTTATTTCTGTGCTGAGGTTTAAGTCCCAGGAGCATGTAGCTCTAAGGGATTTGGATTTCCTGAGGTGGAGCATGTCCATTAATTCTGGGTTGGACATGGCTTTATTTGTCAGGCACAGATCGCCTCTGAGTAGGCGGTAAGCAACTGAGTAGAGCTGGAGTTTCTTTAGCCTAACTGCGTAGGGCATCTGTTTGAGTCCCTTGATCCTCTTGGTGAGGTACTTTTGGGATCTTTCCAGTTGCTGAAGGTGTCAGGTAAGGTATATCCCAAATGGGGCATTGTATTCAATTATGGGCCTGATGAGTGATGAGTAGAAGGGCACAATGACCTCTCTTGATCTAGATGTGAACCCTTTTGTGATAAGGTGGGCTATATAGAAGGTCTTTCTAACCACTTTGGCAATGTGATTGTCAAAGGAAAGATTGCTATCTACTTGGGTCCCCAAATCCCTAATTACTTCTTCCGTACTTAATGGATTACTACCTATGTGGTAATTTGTGGGCACTTTATTTTTCCCAAAGGGGATGACTATGCACTTTTTGGCATTTAGCTTTAGGCCATGGCTCTGGCACCAGTTATCCGTCTCTGTGAGACCCTTTTGGAGGATGCTTGTGTCAGTCGGCGAGTCGATTATGGCACCCAGTTTGCAGTCATCTGCGAACTTGGTCAGCCATAGTCCTCCCATGTTAGCCTGTACCTCAGAGAAATATATACCGAACAAGAGAGGTCCCAGGACTGAGCCTTGTGGGATGCCACTTGTAACTGGTTTAGAGTCTGACATGGCACCTGCAATTCTGACCATGTGGGTTCTATCCCTGAGCCAGTTTGCAACCCATATTGTGACATAGGGGTTGATATTTAAGCTGGTGAGCTTATTTATGATGCCCGAGTGGGGTATTGTGTCGAAGGCTTTTGCGAGGTCCAGGTAGTCTGTGTGGACTACCTTCCCTTCATCTATGGGCTTGGTGACTGTTTCAAAGAAGTCAACCAGGTTCAAGAGGCAAGATCTGCCCTTAACAAAGCCGAATTGGGTAGGATCCAGTGTTTGGAGGTTCCCAATGTCTTTGTTTATGAGTTTCATGATGATACGCTCCATAGCTTTGCAGACCAGGCTAGTCAGGCTTATAGGGCGATAGTTTCTGGGGTCCGTTGTGGCACCACCTTTGTGGAGTGGGACCACTGTTGCTGTATGCCATTCCTTGGGTACATATCCTGTAGTAAGGCTGAAACTGAACAGTGACTTTATGTGAGGGTTCAGTTCTTCTTTGAGTTCATGTAAGATGCAGCCCGGAACACCGTCTGGTCCCATTCATGCTGTGTTTTTTGCTTTGGAGAGGGCAGCTCTCACCTGTGCATCTGTGATGTCAGGGAGGCTACACTCTGTTGGGATAGACATTTGCTCTTTTGGGGGGGGGGGGAAGGGGGCGAGAAGTTTGCACTGAACCTGTCTGCCAGGATGTTGGCAATGTCTGTGGGTTCAGTGTATTTTTTGTCATTTTGAACTAACTCAGAGCATATCTGGGAGTTGCCACCCAGGTTCCTGACATAACTAAAGAAGGACTTGTGATTATCTTTAGCATCTTGTGCAATTTTTCTTTCGAAGCTGGCCTTAGATGATTTTATGAGGGATCGCAGTTTCTTGCTAGTACTGATCAGAGATGCCTTCCCTTTTTGGGATTTTGCTCTATCATGTAGTAGCTTCCTCCTTCTGTTGTACAGCTTATTTATGGCTGGGATCCACCAGACAGGTCTCCTGCCTTTGGAGGAATGAGTCTTGGTTTTATATGGGATAGCACGATCCATGCATTCCTGTAGGTTTCCATAGAAGGTGTTTGTAAAGGATTCTGCGGTTTGGGCCGTATTTTCCACTGGCCCGGGGGCTTTGAAGGATTCCACCTCGGTTTTGAGAAGTGTGAAGTTTGCTTTTGAGAAGTTCTTCACCGTGGTTTCCTTGGCTGGGGGTGGGGACGGGATATGGATATCCAGTGAGATTAATTTATGGTCAGATCTTACCAATGAGGGGTATACCTCTGGTATGGAACATAGAGTCCCCATGTTGGTGATGATCAGGTCCAATATGTTTCCCCTCTTGTGGGAGTGGTGACCAGTTGTTCCATAGCATTTGAGTTTATAAATTCTAGGAACCGTTGGGCAAGGGTGTTGGGGCTTGAGTAGTGCTCCCAGTCTATGTTTGGGTAGTTGAAGTCACCCAATATAATGGTGTTTGGAGAGACCTTCATATTCTCCAGTGTTCTCAGGAAAGCCGAGTGGGGTTCCTGAGTTTGGGAGGGTGGTCTGTAGCAGGCTACAAACTGAAAGGCAGTTTTTCCCACTGTTAGTTGCACATGGATGGTCTCCGATGCTTCATGCAGTGCCACTAACCTGGAGGTGTTCGTATCTTTGATGAATATGGATACTCCCCCTCCTTTTGTGATTCGGTCCGAGTTTTGGGGCCGAAAAGCATGGTATGAGGTATAACCTGGTAGTGCTGGGGTGCTCTCTGGAGCCTTGAACCAGGTTTCTGTTACTGCACAGATATCGATATTCTCCATAATGAGGAGAGCCTCGAGTGCGTGCATCTTGAGGTTTAGACTTCTGGCGTTGAGCAGCATTACCCTTTGTTTCTTTTTCTTTGTGTTGTCTATGGAGGTGGGTTTGTCTTTTGAGCCTTGCCTAAAAAGGCACTATGGGGGTGGCAAGAGCCTTAGCCAGTATTCAAAAGCCCAGGGGTGACAGGTGCAAGCCATCCCTAGCGAAGCAACGTGGCTTGTCGAGCATGTCATCCCAGGCTGACAGACACTGGATCCCCTTTGAATGACACCAATACTTCAGCCAGTTGTTAAAATTGATCATTTTGTCTTTATACTGTGGCGTCATTCTTGGTGAGGGTAAGATGCTACTCAAGGTCAGGGTCATACCGGCCTGGGCTACATGATCAGAGAGCTCCTCTATGTCTCTTTTCATGTAGTCCAGTGAGGTAAGTCTCAAGTCATTTACACCAGCATGGACAATGATGGAGTCATATTTGTACTTGCTTTGGAGTGACCTGAGTGCTTGTGTTATGTGGCGGATCCTGGCACCTGACAGGCAGCTTACAGTGACCTTCTCCTTGTTCAGCCTGGTGAGTGGGACGTCAGTGTGTCTGACAATAGAGTCACCTATTACAAGTGTATTAGGTGTGTTGTTCAGCCTTAAGAGCTGTGACTGTGTGGGATACTGACTTTGTGAACCATGTGATACGAGGGTATTGTTGTGGGGTAGCGGTTGCTTGGATGTCTGCTTTGGAGGTCTCTGCTGCTTGGGCAGATTTTTATTTAGAGCCTCTGAGTATGTTTTTGTGTGTTTATGTGTTTGGTTTTCTGTTGCGATAGGTCTATGTGAGACTGGATTTGTGGTGTGTGTGGTTACCTTCTCCTCCTGACTGACTGCGCCAATGGGCTCCTTTTAGTAAATATTTTTTTATGTATTTTTATGTGGTGACACCCATATATAACATAGTTTATTCCAGGAATTTTTATAATATTGTTACAAAATAATGCTACATAATCTTATTTTTTAATTATTCAATTTATCATTCAATTTATTACTAACTGCACTGTTTTAAATGGACATTATTAAAGTGCAGTTTTATCTGGATATGCTTTATATTTCAGATTCCCCTGGTATTTCAATAAAAAAGTTTCTTAATTATTTTTAGATGCCTATTATCTAATTAATGTACCCCTATATAAGTACATTTTGGTGACTGCTTCTTTATTCTAAAAAGGTCTGTGTGCTTTACAGATGAAGAGCTACTTGCGAATTAAAAGCCTAATTAAATAAAGATTGCTTGTGTGTGTTCCTGACCCAGTGTGTTGAGTGGCTTCCTTTCTGGAGTTGGCTTTTCTGCTTTACAAGGTGAATTTGATTTTTATTCTTAGTTTCAGACTTTTTGATTTTCCACCACTTGGATTTTGCAAGATTGTGTTGGTTCATCTAACTAGTGACTGCTCATTTGACTCATAAAAGAACTGAGTGTTTTGTAGTTTATAGATTCACAGGTTCATAGATATATAGTAGGCGAATAACCACTAGGGCCTTTATAACCTTAGCCGTGCAACCCAACCCAGATGTGTCCCTATGTATCATACGTGTTTATTAGGAGAGGATATGTTCATAGGTTCATAGGTTCATAGGTAGGTACTAGGCTATTGGCCCTAGGGCCTATATAAGCCTAACCAAAAAGGTACCCTGGCTTTCGTCACCCATGTTAGGAAGTTTCTAGAAGTTATGTGAGGGAAGGGTATGTTAGTTTGGGCATTATTGTCTGCCTCTTTCTGTCACAGAGATGGGGGCCAGACCTGGAGTGAATTTCCAGTTTCCCATACATTGATCCAGGTTATGCTTAAATAGGGTTGGGGTGGACTCTGCTTCACCTGGGTGCGGAGCCTGATCCAGACCATGGGGATCCTCTGAGACACACACCTTTCTCAACAACATATTTTATGTATGTCACAGGCAGAATTTAAATCCTTGTATCTAGTGGTTCTGATGTTGTTCATTTTGTGGATGTGCAAAAGGTCCATCAGAAATGGATCCAAGGATGCCTTGAGTGGCAGTCATAGATTGCCAGTAGTACATTCAAGTAAAAAGTAATTATTTTGCATCAGAAAATGACATATAGTGTTTTCATGGTTATTCCACAGCATATAAAATGAAATTAACATGAATTTTGCTAGATGATTTCAACACAACACAACAGGGGTTGGGAGGGTGGCCTAATAGTTAAGGTGTTTGCCTTACAAACACAAGGTGCATGGTTTGAGTCTCACAAGGGATAAATGGCTAGGCTTAAAATGGCTTGCAAGGGCAGTTAGCTTAGTACTAACCTATGAACACTGGTAAAATTATGAAAACCTACATTCATGTAGAGGGTGGTAACCAACAAGCTTTGGCAATTGCTTCAACCAGTATATTGTAACTGCAGAGGTTCATAGGTTCATAAGTTGGTACTAGGCTATCGGCCCTATGGCCTATACAAGCCTAGCCATAACAATTCCCTGGATATTTATTCCCATACTATTTACTTCCCTGATCCAGATCACTTTACACATATGCACAAGTGAATTCTCACAAAAGTTTTTTTTCTTGAAATTAATTGACTAAATAGAATTGCATTCTAACAACAGATTTTATATTCAGATTTTTTTCCTGCATGACTTTAGTATTACATTATTAGTGATTTTCAAGTTCTTTTGAGGGAAATATGACTAAAATAGGACTAATTAACTAAGTGATTGGTTGATTATAGACAAGGGAGAAGTAACCTGGTTTAAAAAAGTTAGAGAATGCAATGGAAAATACAGGTAAAAATCATCAGACAAAAGTAGCAGGACTACTTGCAGAAATCGTTGTGGTGCATCATGGGGAATGGCTACTTAGGAGATGTGAGGCACTTTTAATGGTTGTAGATTTATTTTATAGTCAGACTAATTTGTTTATTCAAACAGATAGAACAACTTTATTCTCTTTAAGATAAGGCATGATGTGTGGTATAGAGTGTTAAGGCAGGTGGTATAGAAGGTTAAGGTTATTAGTTGTAGTTGTTCTGGTAAAGGGTTTGATTCCTTCATTTCTTATTTGCCTTCTCTTTGACCTTGAGCAAGTCACTTAACCAGAGATTGTTCCTGGGTTGTCCCAGAAAAGGGACTGCGTGTCCAATGATTATTCGCTGTGTCCACAGTTACTTTAATGCTCAGTATATGTTTTCATTAACCAGACAGTTTCCACACCATACACAGGATGTGAATATGATGTTATCAATATGGACAGGATGTATAAATGATTTTCATGATATGAACAGAGTGTGTATCATACATATTTTGAAGTTAGCATTACAGCTGACACTATTTAGGCATTTGCTTGAAAAGTGGACATTTTTATCGTGGCATGTTAGTTTACATACCGCTGCCTGAGAAAACAAGAAGTAAAGGCCACAAAAGACATTCAGGATATGATGGATCAAACTTTAAGTACATGAGTTATTTAATGATTAATGATCACATAACATGGAAATAAAAATGATGCTAACAGAGTAATATGATAGATCAAACTATAAGTATGTGAGTTATTTAATGATTAATGATCACAGAACATGGAAATAAAAAGGATGCTGATAGAGTATTTTATTTAGGAAAACAACAGCTACAAAAGACTTGATTTTAATACACGTCATGACATAAAGGGAGAAAATGTAAACTGTAGATTTGTTTGTGGAAGTGTGATGTGAGAAGTGAAAGTATGTAGAGTAAATACAAACTGACTGTCATATGCAGCAGGATACAAGGATATCAAATCCTGATCTCATTAATACGAGCTTACACAGATAAATGTCTTTGTTGTCAGCACAGGTAAATGGGAGATGGAGTTATTCCCGGTGAGGAAATGGAGAATGTATAGGATACAGATAAGGCACAATCATTCCAGGTGGTGAAATGAAAGTAAAGATCATTTGGGTACACCTTAGCAAGATGCAAAATGTTCACATGCCAAAGGAGCTGATAACTCACCATGGACATATGTAACCAATCTATTTCCAATTTGGAGAAAAAGACTTTTAAAAGGCTTTGACCTTTAGCATTTATATTTTTGATTTTGCCATGCTTCATGTGTAAGACAATAATCATAAAATAGTAAAAAACAAGTGCTAAGGGATTAATGGTAATCATAGAATACGTATGCATATAAATATATTGAGTGAGAGCTACCACTCCAACAATCAAGCCAGTAGATCTAATTCTGACTTGGTGTTCATTTGTTCCCTGACCTTCATGTCTATCCTACTCAGTTATTTCTCAATGGAAATCTAAGCATAAAATAATAAGATGCTGATCTGATATAGTTCTGGCACACCTCTCTAGTACAAACTTTTTGAGTAGAAAAAAGTTTAATTGATAAGTAAGTAAACAAATTTTAAAGCAAAAACTAATAGTGGAATGAAATAATAGAAATATAAGTGTCCGAACAGATTTTCTCTTCAAAGAATTATTTCAGACATTATTTCTAAGCAAGCTAGGTCAAATAATATGCCTGCTTTCTATGAAAATTATTTTTGAGCAAGCTAGGCCAAAAAACATGTTTGTGTTCTGTGAGACACGCTGCTGCAGCTGTATGAAAGTTTAGATAAGGAAACATAACTCTGCCTTGCTATTGACAAAGATATATTTGCATTGTTTGCCTAGGAGAAGCAGTTAGAAACACATACAGTCTGACATGTTAGATTTGCATTCTGTGTAATCTCAGTTGCTGCCATTTTATTCTGGAACAATAAAATTACTAAGAAGGTATAATTTTATGTCTAATGATGGACACTGTTATAATGGGTCTATATTAGTTTGCTGCAATGCAATTGCAATGAACACCGGATCGTCGACCCTCATTCAGTGAAAATCATTTCAGCAATTCACTCAGTTTACCGAAGGCTAGTAAATTCTTGCTCTACAGTACAATGGACCGACAGTTACCCCAATTGAACCCACCTGTTCCTCCGACAGTTACCCCAATTGAACCCACCTGTTCCTCCAGCATGCCTTTGTATGAAGCCTAGTCCTGAGGGTACCATCATCACATTTAATAAGTTGAAAATCCAAAAAATCTAACTCGTGAATAGAAACATGCTTAGTGAATCCAAGAAAAGATGTGGTCTCTTCTAAATAAATAATAAAATCATCCAAAATGTTCAATGGACCATTCCATTACAAAAAGACATTGAAATGCTTGTAATATTTAAGATAAGGTTCATAGAAAGGCATGCTGGTGGAATGGTTTGTTACACCACACCAGCATGCATCCTGGATTTGTCTATTGAAATATTTTGAAAGGGCAAGCCTATAGGGTGTCCAGATTGCACACTGACAATAGAGTTTTTTCTGATGCATTAGTGGGTCTAAGTGCTGAGTTTCTTGCTAGGGGCTATTGTGAAGATGAGTGATCGAGCGAGACCCTACTTCTCGAATAGTACACAATCCAGATCTAGTCTGACAGATAATAGACATGAGGGTCAGGTTACTTTGACTTATAACAATGATATTGATTTGGTCTGTGGCATTATTCCTAACAATTGGCCTGTGTTGATGGCAGATGATGCCATCAGGGAGATAGTAGGTTCCTGTCCCACTTTTTGTTTCAAAAATAACCCTTCTCTAAAGAGGATGTTATGTTATGGCCATGACAGTGTCTGTACACGACTTTTGTCCTCCAGGTCAGGTACATATGCCTGCAGGGCTTGCAAAGCCTGTAAGTATATTTCTGAGGTTAAGACCTACAAGCATCCGATTAATGGTTTTATATTGATGGTGGTAGTCGTGATCTAGTTTATTTGGCACATTGTAAGGACTACACCTGCTTCTATGTAGGTTAGATGACCCGTTCCTTGAGGGAAAGTATCTTGGAGCATTATAGTTATATAAGAAGAGACGACACAACAAGTGCACTATACATACATATCAAGGATCATCCAGATCACACTTTTAATTTTTTGGTTTTACAATTGGTCAATATCAGATTTCCTGGTGGTGATATTGTTAGTAAAGTAGAGGTAACTGAGACTAGATGGATCACTACCCTTCAAGCACATAGGAGTCCCGGTTTGAATGGGACTATACCTTTAAGATACATACTGAAGGCTAGGGGATTGTTTCATTAATTGCTTCATGTGATTTGTTAATTGCTTGATTTTTTTTAATATTAAAGGCTGTGTTGTTTTGTTGTGTCATGATCTGATGACTTGCAAGGTATATGCACGAAAGCGCTTACCAATTTTAGTCATTTTAATAAATTTTCAGTGGTTTTATTTCTTGGCTGTGTTGAATGGTGTATTTTTGTTTTCTCTATGACCTGATAATACAGTGGTCCAGAGAATATCAATAACAAAGGATCCATTCAGGTGTATGTCAAATTTCTTGGTATCATGGGTTGCTTTTACCTTGAATTACACATTCTTATCATCAGGGAATTTGGCCCTTTGTAAACAAATTTATATATGGATTTATGTACAAATGTTTAGCTGAGAAGTTGAAAATATGGGAACCTATCACACCTTCATCCTGCTCATTCTTTTGGAAACTCACCTTGTATTCTCTTCTCTGCTTGCGTCTCCTTTTTTGTCTCTCTGCTATGCTCCCATTTCCAAACTGTAAGACTATCAAAACATAAACTGAAACAACACATACAGTACATGCCCACAAGAGCCTTATAAAGCAAAAGAGTTATCTTTCTGTGGTCATACATTGTGAGACAGTTGGCAAAGAGCCACTTCAATGGCCATCGATAACCACAGTGGAACGGCTCTCCACTTTCTATAACAAAACTTAATGCACAGTTACATCCTTTATTATAGCTCCTTCAATGGCTCATTGTGCTTATGTACTTATTTTTACTGAATCAGTACGCTGATTGGTGGATTCAAATCCCCAGGGGTGTTGTTGTTTTAAAAAGTTTTGTTTGTAAGTCTGCACATGTGCTATCATTACCTAATACGTGTATTTTGTGAATATGTTTAGTCTGACTGCTGCAGTGACTCGCCTTGCTAGGAAGCTGTGGTTATACTGGCATGAGAACTGCATTAACGGACGTCCTTCCCTGAGGGTATCATATTTTCCTTATTTAAAGATGGCAGCATTACAGTCCACATCCACTCACTCTGACACTGTCAGGACTGGTACAGGTCAGTACATCATATTACTGTACGGTATCCCACCTCTCCTCTCAATGTTTCACATTAATCTGTATTCATGAATTGTCATAACCACCGACTCCATAGTGCTTTTCTAACAATGCTTTGTTGTGCACCTCCCTTTGCACTTTTTTCTCACCATCTCTGTGGATTCTGTTGCTATGGTGCAACTTTCTCTTCAACTGCACATCTCTCTCTTGTGTATATATATATATATATATATATATATATATATATATATATATATATATATATATATATATATATATATATATTACATCAGCTTTGTAAAGCTGCATGCACAAACTCATAACAACTTTGAAAAGTGCTTGTGTGTTATTGTTTACCTCTGCTGCTTGTACTTAACTTTGTCCTCGAGGTACACTAACACAGTGTATGCATGGGGATCTGCTGTAGCCATGACAAGGACCTGCTTGTTGTGCATACTGGCCTGGCCGTATGTACGTATGATTGGCATTGCTGCTCATCATACTTGCCATAAATAGTGCTGGCCTGGTCGCAGAGAAAATTAACAGTACTGCTTTAATCTAACCAAGGCATTCCTGCAACTGTTATTGTTTGGATAACTGATCTGGATTCTGTTCTGTGCCTTAAATAGCCAGAGTTTTAAATCAGATATACCTGTTGCTCAGGCTGCTGCAGAGAGACTGACCTACTGCCAGCTGTGATATTGAGAAAAGGTAAGAGTTTATTCTCATTTATCATCTGCACTTTTGATTTAATATCTCTGTAATCTGTACAACTGTTTTTTTCCCTAAACACCCTCCCATTTGTTGTGGTGGTGTTTTTGTCTTGGTGGCTTTGAGTTGCCCGCCTCTGGTATAAAGTTGATACTGGACACTCCCCCCCCCAGTCACATTACATCAGCTCATTCCACTATTAATAGTGAGAACTTAGCAAAGGCCCACCCCTTTAGCTTAGGCCCACCCCTTTAGCTTCTGCATATTGAATTATCTCATTATCTTCTGTCTCTTCACTTTCTACTAAAAAAAAAAAAAAAAAAAAAACTGTTTCCTGCCTTTCCTGGAACTAGTGTAGTCCAGATACAGATTTGCTGTATCCAGGACTTTTTGTAAGCTTCTGAGCGGTGCTCTTCAATTTTTCCCTTAGATCTGCTAGTTCTCTGCTCTCCTGCACTTTTATTAGCTTATTAGTCTAGCACTTTGCCAGACTTCTCGTAGCAATTATTGTAGCACACAACCATGCTACCAGCACTAAACGTTCTACAAGGAAACAGCTCCAGTACTTATTATTAATGCCCACCCCTCCAGGCATGTCTAAAGGTCAGTTCCCTGTGCTTTCTCCTATTAGCCTGGTGAGCTTGGGCATCCTGAGGCAATGTAGCAACTGGCTCATGTACACTGACAACCCTCTCCTCTTACCTCCCAGCACTCAGACTTGCGAGAGATGCACTTATATATCCAAACTGGAAGCCATGCACCCTGCAGCCAAGACCAGAATAGCTGGTCAAGTGGAGCAGGTCAACACTTGCACCACAACACATGGAACACATAGCCCTCCAGAACACACACCAACACTGTCTTCACATAAAAACACAAACCTTACACCCACCTTTGCGGAAACTCTCAATAAAAATCTACACAAACAGCAGAGACCTCCACAGCAGAAACACACTCGACCACCACAACACAACACTAATCATGAGACACTTAACTCTCCTAAACAGTGTGCCACTCAACCAAAGCCCCTAAGGCAAAACAGCATCCCCAACACACTAGTCACAGGTGACTTGATAGTGAGGCACACTAATGTCCCACTCACTAGGATGAATAAGGAGAAAGTAACAGTCAGCTGCCTGTCAGGTGCCAGGATCCACCCCATAATGCACACACTCAGGTCCCTCAACAACAGGTACAAATATGACTCTGTCATTGTACATGTCGGTGTGAATGACCTGAGACGTACCTCCCTGGACTACATGAAAAGAGTGGAGGAGCTCTTGGATTATGTAGCCCAGCCGGGTATAACCCTAGCCCTGAGCAGCCTCCTACCATCACCCAGAATGATACCACAGTACAAGCAGAAAATTATTGATTTCAACAATTAGCTAAGTTTCTGGTGTCATTCTAAGGGGATCCAGTATCTGTCTGTCTGGTATGACATGATTGACAGACCTAGATGCTTTGCCAGAGATGGCCTGCATCTGTCACCCCTGGGCTTCCGGATACTGGCCAAGGCTCTTGCCACCCCTATAGTGCCTTTTTTTAGGCGGTGTTCCAAAGACCAAATTACCACCATAGCAGCTACAAACAAATGCAATCTGAGGGTCATGCTGCTCAATGCTAGAAGTCTAAATCTGAAAATGCACTCGCTCGAAGCACTCCTTAAAATGGAGAACATCGACATTTGTGTTGTAACCTGGTTCAAGGCAGCAGATAGCTCCCCTGCACTACTAGGCTTTAACTCATTCCATACCTTTCGGCCCCAGAACTTGGACCGAAGCTCCAAAGGCAGTGGTGTTTCCATATTCATAAAGGATGCACACACCTACAGACTGGTAGCCCAACATGATGCATCAGAGATATTTCAGGTGCAGCTAACATTAGGTAAGACAGCGATTCAGGTTGTGGCCTGCTATAGGTCCCCGACCATGACCCAAGACTCACACTTCACTTTCCTAAGCACCCTGGAGAATATTAGGGTCCAACCTAACACTCTCATACTGGACAACTTCAACTACCCCTCCATTAACTGGGAAAACTACTCATGTACCAATACACTTGCCCAACGTTTCCTGGAATTCATTAATTCCAATGCCCTGGACCAGCTCATTGTTACCCCCACTACAGGCAGCAACATCCTTGACCTGGTCATTACTAACATGAGTGACTGTTGCTCTGAAGCAATAGTCAACTCCTCCCTGATTAGATCCGACCACAAACTAATCACCTTGGAAATCCACCCCCCCCCCCCGCAAAGTTAACCACCATGAAAAACTTCTCCAAAGCTAACTTTGGGCTCCTAAAAACAGAAGTGGTTATCTTCACAGCACCCATGCAATTGGAGAACAGCTGCATGACCACCGAATCATACACTAATGTCCTGTACGAACACGTACACAAATGCATGGATCTTGCCATACCCAATAGAACCAAAATGCTCTCCTCCAAAAAAAGGAAGCCAATCTGGTGGTTCCCTGCCATAAACAAACTCTACAACAGAAGGAGGAAACTGATGAGAAATAAGGTGAAGTCCCAAGTATGGAAAAACTCCCTTATCAGCCTCAACAAAAAGTTGAGATTCCTCATCAAATCCTCTAAAGCTAGCTATGAAAACAGAATTGCAGCAGATAGTAAAGAATCTGCATGACAATACCCACATTTGCTCGGGGCTGTTGCACAATGGCACGTCCTAAACCGAGCCAACAGATATTGCCAATATACTGGCCGACAGATTCAGTGCCAACTGTACCCCTCTCTCCCCACCAAAGGGCCAATCACAATATCAGTAGATTGCCAAGCACCCAATATTACTGCTGCACAGGTTAAAACAGCACTGTCCAAGGCCAAAAATACAGCTTCTATGGGACCTGAAAATATCCCTGGCTGTGTTCTACATGAACTACAGAGTGAACTGGCACCTCACCTGTGTGCTCTGTTCATTCACAGCCTCACCTCAGGCTTTGTCCCTACTGAAAGGTGCACTGCTATAGTCATCCCTCTCCACAAAGAAGGAGTGACTACAGACCCTAGGAACTATTGCCACATTAGCCTGACAAGTCTGATATGCAACGCTATGGAACGCATCATCATGGACCTAATAAACAAAGATATAAGGAACCTCCAAACTCTGGATCCCACACAGTTTGGTTTTGTAAAGGGTAGATCATGCCTGCTCAACCTGGTCGACTTCTTTGAGTCAGTCACCAGAGCTGTGGATGAAGGCAAGGTGGTTCATACAACCTACCTTGATCTGGCCAAGGCGTTTGATACCATTCCCCAGTCAGGAATCAGAAAAACTCACTAAGCTAGGCATCAACCCCTATATCACTAGATGGGTTGCAAATTGGCTCACAGATAGAACCCACAGTGTGAAAGTAGCTGACTCCAAGTCAGACTGTTGATCAGTTATGAGTGGAGTTCCACAGGGTTCGGTCCTGGGTCCTCTCCTGTTTGGTATCTACTTCTCTGAAGTCCAGGTCAACATGAAGGGACTCTGGCTGACAAAGTTTGCAGATGATTGCAAGTTGGGAGCCATAATTAACTCCCCAAGTGATGTTGACATCCTACAGAAAGGCCTCACTGAGACCAATGACTGGTGTCATAACCATGGCCTTTAGCTCAATGCCAAAAAATGTGTTGTCATCCCCTTTGGGAAAAACCCAGTTCCCATGAATTACCACATCAATGGTAGTCCCCTGAACACAGAAGGAGTCATAAGAGATCTGGGAACACAGGTTGACAGCAACCTCTCTTTTGACCACCACATTGCCACTGTGGTCAGAAAGTCCATGGTCTCCCTCTACTCTTCCCTCATTAGACCAATCATCGAGTACAATGCCCCATTTGCCATGTACCTCCCTAGACACCTACAACAACTGGAGAGGCCACAAAAATACCTCACAAAGAGGATCGTAGGCCTTAAACACTTGTCCTATATGGACAGACTGAAAAAACTCCAACTATTCTCTGTCTCATATCGCCTACTTATAGCCAATCTCTGCTTGACTTACAAAGGCATGTCTGACTCAGCTCTGTTAGAAATGCTACATCTAAAGAAATCCCAATCCCACTGCACTACACGCTCCGGAGACCTCAACTTCATTAACACAAACAACAGAACAAGCTGGAGGGACAGGTTCATAACCCACAGACAGCCCATGCTATGGAATAGACTTCCCATACATGTCAAGAGGAACGCCTCACTGGCCCTCTTCAAGAGAAATCTTGATGAGTGGATGGGAAATAGAAAATTCACCCCAGGGATCACTCCAGTGGCTCTACTTGACAGAGGTACTGGGAACTAAGGTTGGGTGGCACAATGCCAGGGTAATCTTATCGGTTAGGCTTGTAAAGGCTCTAGAGCCATTAGCCTAGTACACACCTATGAACCTATGAATTAATGGACACAGTGTTTATGAATCTCTGAAAGAGTAAATAGTTATTAGAGGCAACATAGTCCAGTTATAGTCTCATCAAAAAAGGTTTCCATATTCCAAGATTGGGTCTCTATCACATTTAGGACATTTGACTATAAATTATTAATAATGTTTTTTGAAAATGATCAAATTTTTTTTAATAGAAAATTCCTTGTATTGGGGAGTGGTGTTTGTTTTCCAGTTTCTCCAGATGACTTTTCTTGTGATAGCTACTATAGTCTATACAATGTAACACTCGTGCATTTTCAAATTAGAATTATTGCATACATTGTATAAAGCCAGAATTTTATCTCAACATACTTTATCAGACCACAAAAAATGCAAAAAGTTATTTATTTCCCCCAACAAAAATTCAATAGAAAACGATTAATCTTCATATGAATCCAATCAGCTTTAATTTCTTGGTTACATCTCCAGCATTCGGTTTTAATATTTTTACTCATCAATACCATTTTGTCTGGAGTATAAAGCTCCTTATGTAAACATTTCCAAGTACACACTTGCCAATGTTGAGTAAGTGATGTCTCTTTATTGATCTTAAGATATGTGTCTTATTCCTCTTTGATATATTTTTCATATTCTTCTAACAGAATGGAATTCCAGAACTTGTTATTGATATAATCTTTATAAGAAACAACTATTTTATATTGATCTAAAAGTATAGCTGTAGAATCAATTTTATAAACAGTAATGTAAAGATATTATATTATCTTGGGGAGGTTTTTATTCTAAACAGGCAGTAACTCATATAATTTATCTTGAGCATAATTTCAAATACTATGAATCAAACTCCAATTTTGTGAGCATAAAATGAATTCAGAAAGCAAAGTGTGATCTCATTTTAAGTGACCATCCTTAAAACAATTATACTGTTCTATAAAGTTATTTATCTTCCACTTACACAACTTACAACAAACCTTTAGAAGAACTAAAAAGAAATAATGCATTAAACAAATTTTGAAGTCTAGTTGACTCACTATGATTTTTTTTAATATCATTACTGTATAAAGATTGAGCTGGTGGATTTATATCAACTATTTTAAGTTTCTGTTTATTATACATATTTCGTAATGATATTCACATTCATATTTTGCAAATTTTGTATATCCTGGACTATGGTTAAAATAAGTCTTCTATGAATTGTTCCACTACCCCAGTTAATACTAATGTCTTTCGGCTTTTCCCAGTTAGGGGTCGCCACAGCAGAACTCCAGTCCACTAATAGTTGGCAGTGGATTTTTTTACAGTGCTGAGTTGCCAGCCCGGCGCCCAACCTTCAAAGAAAGCAAACCCATTCCCGCATGCACCTACCTGCATGTCTTTAAATGCCACTCGACTGCAGGGAGGACATGCAGACTCCACACAGAAGGCGCTCCAGCTGAGAATCGAATGGGAGATCCTCTTGCTGTGAGGTGACAATGCTAACCTCTACACCACCGCAGCATCCCTGCACCACTACCCCAGTTAATAACCTTAATAAACAAATACATAAATAAAATGCTGTATATGCGCAGATTTATTGCTGTGTAACATATGTGACTGGCTTTAGACCCTGTATTAAGTCTGCCCTCCTTTGAATGGTTAATGACCACCTAATGGTAAGAGATTCGTGGTTTTACTCTACCCCGGTCCTCCTTAATATAGTGGAGGTTTCTGACACAGAGGGCCATGGAATCCTGACTGAAAATCTAAAGCCCTGCTATAGTTTTTCTGGCAGTGCTGTCATGTGGTTTGCCTCATACCTCCAAGCTGCTTGTAGAGGACGGTGTCCAGAGTTAACTGTCCTGCTTTTGTCCTCCTTGTAATACGAGGTAACACAAGGGCTTCATCTTAACTTTTCTTTTGTTCATGTTGTATACGATGCTACTTTGGGAAGTTGCAAAATGGAGGTTTTGCTATCAGTCTTATGAAGGTAATATTCAGCAATAAGTCACCTCCATTCAGGAGTTTGTGCCTGTGCTTTGACCTTTAGAAGATTTTAAGGAGTCCATCCTTTAATGGATGGACCATAGTCCACTAAAGCTTAACTCAGCAAAGATGGCACCCTTGTTTGTGCAGGCCACTGCTAATCCATCACATTCTCCTCTCCTTTCACTTTTAATAATATAGGATTCGAAATTAATGATTATTTGTATATTGTTCCTGTGATCATAAAGCAATTCTTGATGATAGACTGATGCTCAAGGCCCACATTTCAGCTAATGTCAAGACACCTTGCTTCCATTTTAAGAATATAGCCTAGACCAGGCACGTTTTCCATTTTTAGACCTACTGAGAATGATTCAGGTACTGGTAATGTCTTGCTTAAACTACTGTAATGGTCCTCAACTTCAGGCTTATGGATAGCGATCTGGCACATGTAATGGGTACAGACCTCATCAGTTACATTTTGATTAGAACCTCATGAAATTGACGAATAACTGTAGTTTATTGTGAATTGCACTGGTTGCCAGTTCCTGCCAATAGTTTTTTTTTAATCTTGACTCTTACTTAGCAGTCCTTTCACAATTTGGTTCTTGCTTGTTTAAATGAGTTGATAAAGGCCTCTCCCTTGACTAGGCACCTAAAGTCATTAGGTGAGAAGTAGCTGGCTTTTCCAAAGGCATGTCTTAACACATCTAATAGGTTTTTTGTCTTCTTTTTGCTTCATTCCTTTGGAATCAATGCCGGATTGAGGCATGTGATTCCAAGTTCTTCTACACGACAGGTAACATGTTGGCTCACTAGTAAGATCTCTGTCTCACAGCTCTGAGTCCTGAGTTCAGTCTAGGCTTATAGCTACTGTTGTGGTAGAACTTGCACAGTGGTAAGATATATGATTTAGAGGCCCAGGGTTTAATCCTGACCTCTGGGCAGGCTTTGTGGAATTTACATGATCTCTCCCTGCCTAAGTGAGTTTTCTACAGGTACTCCGATTTCCTTTCACTGTTCAAAAACATGCTGACTGATTGGCTACACTAAATTGTCCATCCATATCTTATTTACTCCTGCCCCTGTGTCTCAGGTTATTGCTTAAAAGGGTCTATGGACCAGTCCATAAACATATAACAAATGTGAAAGAAATCCATATCTGAAATGTATCAGAGAGTCTATTTAAGTTCTTTTATAAGCATGTCATGTGACTTTTAGGCTTATTCCCAGTGATCAATCACATGGTCATTTGGTAACTAGTTGCTGATGGTTATTTACTGTCCTTGTCCATAAGGGACTGTGGGATCTAACCTAGGTGAATTTACAGCTACCTTTCAAATCATCTAACTTCGGTTTAAAAAGAACAAGGGATTTGCTTTATTTGATGTGGAATGGCTGCTTATTCCTAACATGGTCATTACTTTGGCATAGTTAGGTCCCTAACATGTGTATCTGAGGAATCTGTAGTTTTTCAAACATGTAGATGACTGGATAAAGATAAAGTTGACCCTGTATGCAGAAAGATGAATACAACCAACTCAAACTGTGAATTCCCTTTGACCTGGTTGTAGTTTAAGGAGTCCAAAATTTTGTAAAGGATACATTTCACAGTAAAACTTTCCTGAAAACCTGTCATCATGGAATTCATCTTTATCCGACTTCATTTGAGCTTATGCAGTCCTGACATGATAGTTTAATGCCTAAATGCACCCTTTCCCTTTTCTCTTCTTCTCCTGACCTTTCTGTACAACAAGGTCTAGGAATTTATGCCGGATGTCTTCTCACTGGCCTGCCTAGCGAGCAAAGCATTGTGAGATGTGACACCCACAACAGCCTAAGGAAGGTGCTAATATATAGAATCCATGGATCACCTTGTTAGTATCTTGACCTGTGTAGCTGATCCAGTGGCATAGCCTTGTGTTTCTGAAGGAGGTGTTGATATTCTGGATACATGACAGGTGGTCGATTATGGAATGAAGCACATTCTGTAATGTTTTTGAAAGGTGCTAGTGCTCAGTGTAGGGGGAATTGTAATGTAAACTGTGAATTTTACTTGAAGACCAATACTCACATTATGTATATTAAATAAACAGATTTTTTTGGTGTTGTTGCTGTTGTTGCAAATTTTTACTTTTAGAAGAGTCTGTTAATTTAATGTGCTTGGGCAATAAAGCTGGTTTCTCCGTGGAATTCCTACTTGGACTGCTTGTTTCTTTTTTCCTTTTGCTTGCCACACATCTATGTTAGATAGGGACATTACTGGCAAGTCTTCCAAGTGATGCCTGGAAGACAGTATTCAGATCTCTAGAACACTGAACCTATCTGCAGTCATAAGAAATACCACCAGAGCAGAAGGCACAGCTTATTTTATTTATTTATCTGTTCATTAACTGGGTTAGGCTTCTACTACACCGAGCCCATTTAGAGAGTGGACATGGGGAGTGCAGCTTTACAATGCAGTATGTTGTAAATAATGTGGGAAGAAATAGCCAGGGAATTGTTATGGCTAGGCTTGTATAGGCCCTAGGGCTGATAGCCTAGTACCAACCTATGAACCTATGAACCTATACGTAAGTGAACGCTTTTTCCATAATGGTATTTATTAACATAATATACATAATATACAACTCTTAGAAATGTAAGTATCACATATTGATAATCTGCAATAAAATAGCTATTAGCATTTGGGGGGGGGGGTAATTATTTTCTGGAAGCAAACACTGAGGTAAATGATAGCATCACTGAACCACAGAACTGAACCTAAGGGGTGTCTGGATTAACAGGTCAGCTGTGGGGGAGGGAACAAATTTGAAAAAAAAATTTTATGAGGATGGCAAGTATAAAATGGAAATAGTTAAAAGGGGTATTACTGTCTGGATGATGGGAAGAAAAGACAGCAGTAACATTATCCTACACCAATACTATAGCATACCATGGTCAGTACGGCATTAGATAAAGACAGATTATTGCGAAAGTGAAATGAATATAAAGAAGAAACAAAGGAAAGGGAAAGTTTAGCTTTTGTTGAAAAATGAAAGGGTGAGTATTATTCTGAGACATGCATGTGACTACTAATGCAATAATAATAGAGAAGCTTGGAACTGCTATTGTTTGTACAACTTTTTATGTAGATTATGAAGCAAGAACATTTTTATACCAGCACAAAGAGTTTGGACTCCCGTCTCAGTGAGCCTTATAATCCAATTTGTAAGAAAGGGTTGTTTGGGAATATGTCTCCCATGACTACGTGGTTCTCCTCTTCCCAGTCCTAATCCTTTACCATCAAAGCCATGAATCTGCAGTACTTGCTTTCCCAGGGGAGTACATGTATAGCTGATAAATATATGACCAGTTCTCATGCTAATTTGCACCTCTGTTGCCTCCCCATATCAGCATTACTCATCTAATTCTGTGTTTTAATCAGTTTTGAAACTTAAGACAAAAAGCCAGCTTTGGCCAGCTATGTGAGTTGTAACTAGAGCTTGTTACAGATAAATTCTGTGAGAGTGGGACATTTCTGCAGTTCTGGGAAAATAATCACTATTGACTAGAGCTTTAAGCCATCTCCACCTCCTGGTATTTTATATTACATGAGCAGTCAGCATTCTCAGTATTGGGGCTCTTGGAAGTTTGGAAGCAGGAAAGCTCTCCTTAATCTAATACCAAACACAGCATTTGGACTCCAGTTTGCATAAAGGGAAGTACATTTAAACTACTGTGTTGACCATCTCAGTCAGTGTTGTTGTTTCCCTAAAACCTACCCTTTCTCTGTTGTGATTTTAAACTTGGAGTCTTTTGAGCTTCCTGCCCTTGGTTAATATCTTGCATTAAAAGGTCCTCCCACTCTTATCCTCTTTGCTCATCCTACTGGGCACTGACAGATGAAACTGGCAAGGCCCTGCCCTCAGACTGTTAGTGGGCTTAGAAGTGTGCTTTTCTCTTGCTAGCTTGTCGCCTTTGAATCGCCTTATAATTACTTGCAGCAAGTTTTTGATTTGTCTCTGGTACCTTTTCACTTTTGGTTAACTAAAGTGTGTTTTTACTTTAAGATGAGTGAGACTTTAAGTTTGGTGGGAGTAGAAAGGTAGCTTTGTCTTTCCAAGTTAGGAAACATTCAGGGAGGGCTTAAAATGATAATTGCTTTTATCACAAAATGTTTGATTTGTTTCTGGTACCTTTTCACTTTTGGTTAACTAAAGTGTGTTTTATCTTTAAGAATACTGTTATTGCAATTCTACTGACATTAGAAAGGTAGCCTGGTCTGTTTGAGCTGGAAAACACACAGGGAGGCTTAAAGTGAGATTGTTTCATTGATTACAGGACTTTTTAGTTGGTCTGGTCACTTTTCTTGGGGTCTATACATTTGGTGCATTTGCACAACATTTGTCTCAGTTCCACAGGACAAACATTTGGCTTCCTTGCCCACATTCTCAGAGTGTTTGGCTTGCATCTGGTGCCATCCAAGCTAAGATAAGTACTTTAAATTGAAATATTGTACTTTCCTAAGCTATTTCTAAAGACTGCTGGTGTATTTCCAAATTATTTTATTGATTTTTTTTCATCACAGTAACGTGTATTTGCTTTTCTTTTGTCTAACTACGCTAGCGTTTTGAAGTTGCCTTCAAGTGTGTGTTCCTCATCACTGGCTTGTCTGCTTTAGAATCACATTGAAATTACTTGTTTTTGTTAGATGTTTGATTTGCTTCTAGCATCTTTTCATTTTTGGCTAACTAAAGTGCAATTTTACATGAGGAAGACTGTGACTGCAATTCTAGTGGCAGTAGAAAGGTATCCTAGTCTGTCCTAGTTGGGAAACACATAGGGAGGCTGAAAATGAGATTGTTTCATTGGCCAGATGGCTTTTTAGTTGGTTTAGTCACTTTTCTTTAAGCCTATAAATTCCTCTGCTCATCAAACACTAGTGTTTAACAGTTCTTTGTATAGATGAAGGTATTTAGAAATTAAATTTTCCCTGTAAAATTTCCCCTGTAACTTTACCTAGTATTCATTTGCACAAAGAGCAATTTGTTTACATGCTGAGAACCACTATCCCACAAATTCTTTTATACGCAGCCTAGTTGTAGTTTCTACCCTCACACAAAAACACTCAAAATTACAACTAGGTAGTTGGTAACGTATGTATTGCACCCACCACACATAGTACTGACCCAAGGCATAGACTAGGATATATACTGAGGCACTTAAAAGCAACCTTCCTAAACCCCAAAGTCCTTCTAGACATTTGTCCTACAAGAAGAATCCACAGCAACCCTGAAAGCATTCCACCAAAACAACACTAACACAACACATGCAGCCACACACTTTGGAGTCTCAACTACACAGCCAATAAGGCAAGCCAACACACTACCTTATATCTTAATCATAGGAGACTCCATTGTGAGACATAGAAGTACCCCACTCACCAGACTGAACAAGGAGAAAATCACTGTCAGTTGTCTTTCGGGACCAGAATCCAGCAAGTCGCCCCCTCACTCAGATCATTATACCACATGTAACAGTATGACTCAGTTATAGTCCATGTGGATATAAATGGCATGAGATATATCTCCTTGCACTATATGATGAGAGGCATTATGGAGCTCCCAGACTATGTCCCATGCTGCTATGTGCCTAGCAGTAGCATTTTACCTTCACCAAGGATGATGCCACAATAAGAACAAAAGATGATTGACTTCAATAATTGGGTTAGTTTCTGGTGTCATTACAAAGGGGTACAATATTTGACAGCATGGGCTTGGCTTTTCAATAGTGACTAAAACATTTCCCTCCCGCATAGTATCTTTTTTTCGGCAATACCAACCTGACAAATATAGCAGAACCAGCTCAAGGAAATCTAAAGGTGTTAGTCCTCAATGTCTGGAGAACGTGGACATCTGTGCAGTTACTGAGACATGGTTTAAATTGATTTAAAGCCATGGAGAGCACCCTGGCAGTGCAGGACTACAATTTCTTCCACACATTCAGGCCAGCTACTGCACAGGCAGGGACTAAAGGTGGAGGTGTCTCAGCCTATGTCAACAAATCTACCAGAAACAGGACAAAGCACTTGAGCTTCTTCAAGTCCAAATTTCCATCGGCAAAGTGCTATATCATACCCTTTCATGTTATAGCTCGCCCTCTGTGACACAAAAAGCCCATAACTTGTACTTGGACTTCCTGGAGGCCCTTACCATTCAACCCAATACCACATTAATGGGCAACTTTAACTACCCCACTATAAACTGGGATACTTACACAACCCCAGAATTAAAGGCCCAGAGTTTCCTGAACTTAGTAAACACAAACACCAACAAAAGAAAAAAGGTCATAGCCAAGATTAGGAAGTGCTATGCCCACCATGATAAAAACACTATCACCAATCTAAACAAACAACTTAGGGGGAAAATTAAGTTTACTAAAGCCGAGTCTGAGGTAAAGATAGCCTTCCAGGTAAAGGACAACCTAACAATATCTGAAACCTCAAAGGCAGCACACAGCAGTGTGCAGAACTGATTGTAAATGCAGCAATCTGCACAGAGCCAGAAGATATAGCAAATCTGCTGGCCAAAAAATCCAGCACCAATTTTACCTCCCTCCCTCTCTCTAGTGCTGCCTCCCAGGAAATTTCATAAAAAAAACCTCCTTCTCCAACTACTACTAGGAAGCAGGTCACAGATGTGCTCTCTAAGGCCAAAAACATTGAATTAAAGTGCCCTGATAATATCACAGAATGCCTTCAAAATAGCCTGATAAAAGACCTATCAAGACCACTGGAGTCACTGTTAAACATTGGCTTTTGGACAGGCTTTGTGCCATGAGAATGGGGAACTGCAATTGTTGTCCCTTTACACAAGGGAGGGATATCAATGGACCTTGGGGACTACAGACCCATAAGTCTGACTAGTTTTATATGCAAAACTATGCAAACAATTATCATGGAAATGATTAATAAGGAGACAGAAAACCAGCAAACACTGGACTCAATCCAATTTGGCTTTGTCAATGGCATATCATGTCTATTCAACTTGGTGGACTTCTTTGAGAAGATCACCAATGCAGTGGATGAGGGCAAAATGATGCATACTGCCTACCATGACCTGGCTAAGGCATTTGGTGCAATACCCCAATCCAGCATTGTAAACAAACTCATGGATATAGACATAAACCCCATATGCTACATACTAGTAAGCAGCTGGCTCTCAGATAGGACCCAGGATGTTAGGATAGGTGAGACTACATCCCCAATGAGAATAGTCACTAGCTGAGTCCCTCAGGGCTCTGCTTTGGGGCTGCTCCTTTTTGGCATCTATTTCTTGGAAGTTAATGCCAATGTCAAGGGCCTCTGGCTGAACAAGTTTGCAAATGATTGTAAACTAGGAGCAGTCATAGAAATACCCCAAGAAACTAACATCCTACAGGAAGGACTAACACATGCAGATGACTGCTGCCAAAGCTACAGCTTAAAACTCAATGCCTAGAAATGCATAAGAGTACTCTTTGAGAAGTCAGCCCCCCTAAGAAATTACCTAATTGATGACACACTCCTAAGAGTAGAACTAGTAGTTAGGAATCTGGGTACATATTTAGGAAGTAACTTGGTTTTCAACCAACATGTATCTAAGGTGGTAAGGAAATAATTCTGTGTTGCTCAACTTATAAGCAAGGACAAGGTCCAAGGAAATCATCATTCCAGTGAAGTCGGGCCTCATCAGGGCAAACAGTAAGTACAATGGCCCCTTTGGCATCCACTTGAACAGGCACTGGAACATCCAAGGCCATCAGTAAGTACAATGCCCCTTTTGGTATCCACCTGAACAGGCACATGTAACAACTGGAACATCTACAGTGGTTCCTCACAAAAAGAATACAGAACATAAACAGCATGTCCTATGCAGAGGGAACGGGTACGTGTCTCAGAATATTCTCCTTCTCTGGAACAGGCTTCCCAATCTATGTAAAGCAGAGATCTTCCCTAATCCTACTTGAGAAAAGCTGCACTAGTGAGAAATCATAAATACACCCTGGGTCTAGCACCTATGTATCTAATGGGCACAGGCAGCCTGTAAATCTTGCCCTAGCTTACACATACCCCTTAAAATAGCCTCTAAGGCACATAAGCTTGTGGATATAATTGGGATGCTTGGCTAGGCTCATAAAGGCTGCAATGGTTGTTAGCTTAGCATATACCTATGAGCCTATAGTACCTACAATGTCCCCACTATCCTGGATGACAGTAACACAATAGATCTGGACACTTCCCTAAATCCTGTTCTGTTTCCCCATGCTCAAGCCAGTACTCAAACTCAGGTGGTCAGTCTGATAGTCAGGACTTTATTCATTTACATCAGTGAATCAGGTACCATAGGGAAAGCTTTGACTCTATTAGATAGCAAACTTCCAATTTATGTATTTTGGCTATTGCACAAACACTGGCTTGGAAGGAGAGCTTTTAATCAAAGATTATTCTGAAGTATTTGCAAAATGTCACTACCTCAAGATAATGTCCTGAAATAGAAAATACATGTAGGAGAGTGTAGCTGACAGATGCAGTCAAAGGACAAGGAGCAATTTTCAGTATCTGGTGGGAGGCACAAGCTATGGTAACAATCAGATGGCCTCCTTTTTGGAAATGTGCGACATGACCCTAATAGCCCTCACACCGTGATTACAAAAAAAATGTAAAGCTTGTTGTTAACAACTTTACTTTTTTACAAAGAAGCTTGTCTGCTTTGCATCACCTGACATATCACATTATAGCCCCTGCCCAGGTACTTATAAACACTAATTCTGAAATTACTGTACCGCAGAGCAGAAGGGGATACTCTGATGTTCCACAAACATAGATTTATTATGTGTTCACCCACATCTGAATTTTCATTTCTGCTGTTGCTAAGATCACAATTACAGTTCTAAGACTTTCAACAAGCACTCCTGTGAAACATGATGGTTTCTTAAGTGACAAATGAAAG